>NC_061827.1:544948-547448 GCF_019202785.1 Penaeus chinensis | reverse complement strand
TACGTTGTCTTTTTCTTTCTTTCTATTTTCCTTCCTCTCTTTCTGTTATTCCTGAGGCTATTTATCCGTCTTTGTATTCACCCTCATCGTTGATACATCAGTCCATATATTCGCGCAATAACAAGGAACGTCAGGTATTTAGTTAAAGTTCTCTTTGTGAAGACGTGTTGTCCTGGGAAGTGATCGAACTGCAGATACTCACGAATTCTCCTCGAAGATGAACAAATTCCAAGTAATTTAGGGTCAAACACCTTTCGAATTCCTTATTGTTTATGGGATTTTCGAAGCTTCATTCACAGTGCTTGACTTTTGTCCCGAGCCTTTTTCCCTCATATCCTAGAGGTCGTTACTTCCCTTTTGTACTAGAAATAGCAGGAATCCTAATCACACGTGGCAACAGAGAGCCTCGAACTAGACCTTTAGTCCAGCACTATAGTCCACCGAGTCAGTAACTCGGTGCAGGACGCTGAACGAATTACAAATAAAACGAAGGGAAGAACAAAAACAAAAACATAAATATGAATATGCCGATAGTCATTTCGCTATAATTGCTTCTTAATGATGAAATACTTTGACATAACAAACTTATCTATAATCAAAAAATGAAATAAACACGAATATGCTGGTAGTCTCTCCGCAATAGTACTTCTCAATCAAGAAATACCTTAACCTCACAAAATTTATCCAATCGGCTTTAAAAATGCTTTTTGGAGTCAATCCTCCATTCCCAACTTTTTTGAAACGAGGTTGGTGTCAGCGCACAGCCGACCATCAGGCCGTTCGCTGGCTGACCGGAATGTGGACGCGGTTCGTGCGATTATTTGGGAATATAGTCGGCTTTCTTCTTTACCAGGGTAGGTCTATTTGCTCTCTGGTAATCTCGCGTGTGTTTCATTTATATCATGGTGGTTTTAAGGCATATTCTCTGTGACAAAAATGCACTATTGTGACTAATAAGGAGAAACTAAAAGTGTCAACTTGGGTAAATACTATACTTGTTTTGATATATATATATATATATATATATTTGTGTGTGTGTGTGTGTGTGTGTGTGTGTGTGTGTGTGTGTGTGTGTGTGTTCTTGTTTGGTTAATATCTTAATTCCGAGAAGTAAAAGGCTGATGAGCACTATAATAATATTGAAAGAACTTACAAGTATTTAATTATCTATAGACGGGGAAATCATTTTACTTTTGTCTTCGCATAACTGACATACTTTATTAAGTGGTTGTTTAGTACAACTGAGTTAACAGAAATTACTATAACCCCCATTCCCTTATAAACACACACACTAACAAACAAAGATACACACAATGACACCCACATGTACTTCCAAACATGCACATACCTCAATGACAAATACACACTTACAAACACACATGCACAAAATAACAAACACACAATGACAAATACATACAAACAAAAACAAACATATACAATAACAAATATACACTTACAAACACACACACTAACACGCATGCACAAAATAACAAACACATACAATGACCAATACACACACAGACGCACATGCACAAAAAGTTACCCATTTCTTTATTGTAAACGCAGGCAAATTGCTCAAATAAAGCCTTGACCCGAAAAGAGCAAATGCTGCACGCGCACGCAGGTAAGGGGGGGGGGGTGGGAGAGAGAGGGAAGGCTGGAGGAGAGGAAGAGGGAAGGAGAGAGAGAGGAATGGAAGGAAGTGAGAGGGAAGGCTGGAGGAGAGGAAGAGGGAAGGAGAAAAGAGGGATGGAAGGAAGTGAGAGGGAGGAGAAGAGCTATGTTAGAGGGGGGGAGAGGGAAGAGGGAAACATAAAAAGGGATGGAAGATAACTATGATAGAGGGGGAGGGGGTAGGCTAAGGAGGAAGAGGCAGAGAAGAAGAGAGGGAAGACGGGAAGAGAGGAAGATAGAAAGAAAAATGAGGTAAGAGAGAGGAGAGGGTAAGGAAGGAAACAGGTGAGATTAGCATAGAGAGCGAATGGAGAATAGAGGAGAAAGGGAGAAGGAAAGAAGAATATGTATGAAGGTAAGAAGGAGAAGGGAGAGGAGAGTCATGACGGAGGGGGGTGAGGGTTAGGCGAGGTTAAGGAGGATAGCGAATGGGGAAGAGAGGAAAAAGAGAGAAGAGAAAAGGGGGTGAGGAGAGGAGAAGAATAGTAGGGGGGAAAGAGGAGAGGGAAAAGGGAGGGAGAGGATAGGGAAGACGGAGAGGGGAGGAAGCGACAGAGGAAGGTTAGCGAAAGGGGAAGAGAGGAGAAAGGGAGATGGAACGAGAGTGGGGAGGAAGAGGAAAGAGAAGAATAGGAGGGAGAAAAGGTAAGGATTAGGGACGGCAGAAAGAAGGGGTGTGCTTCCGTGCCGGGGGGGGGGGGGGGGGGGGTAGAGCGATGAAGAAGGTGGAGGGACGGAGGGGGGGGGGGGGGGGGGGCGGGGGGGCAGGGGAGGAGAGGCGGGTCATGGGGGTCAGCTTTGACAGAAGCGCTGACGCGGCTGACCT
>NC_061827.1:477755-487755 GCF_019202785.1 Penaeus chinensis | reverse complement strand
GAGGGTCTTCCTTTTCAAAGAATTAACAAAACAACGTAGCGGGAGACCTTACTGCTCTCGCAAGGCCTTCCTCCTCCTCCACTGATAAAAAGCGAAGAAAGTTAAACCCAAATGATTTCCCCAAAAAATCACGATTAACCAAAAAAACCCCAGAATCCACCGCAGGCCCCCGGTGGACTGGTAAACCCCCGAGACCCCCCCCCCAATTGGGCCCCCGAATTAGCGCGCTTTGGGGGCCCCCCCCCCCCACCCCCCCCCGTGCCCCTTTCCCCCAAGCGGGGGCGGCGCGACTCTTTTCCCCCTCTTCCCACCCCAAAAACCCTCGCTTTCCCTTTATTTTGGAAAGGGTTTCCGTGCGCCTTTTCCAAGTATCGTTATCGGGGGCAAAAAAAATTTCCCCTTTTTCCTTAACCCCCCCCCCCCCCCCCTTTTCTTCCAGCAAAAAAACCCCGGCTTGTGTTGGGTTCGACAAGCTTAAAAAAAATAAGAAAGAGAAAGGGAAAGGGGGAGAGACGGGAGAAGAAAAAAAGAAGAGAGAGAAATAAAAAGAGAGAAAAATAAGAAGGGAGAATAAAAAAGAAGTAAAGTAGAGAGAAAAATAAGAAGAGGAGAATGGAGTAGAGAAAAAATGAAAAGGAAGAAAATGATTTGGGAGAAAAATGAAAGAGAGTAGTGAAAAAGAAGAAGAAGAAAGACAAAGAGAAAAATAGAAGGTCAGCAAATATAAGAGTATAGAATTAAGAGAAAAAATAATGGAAAGGATAAAAGGGAAAGAAAAAAAAGGAAAAAAGAAAGAGAAAAAAATGGAATGAAAAAAAGAGGGTAAGAGAGTGAAGAGGGAAAAGGAGTAGAGAAATGAAAATGAGAAGGAAAAGAGAGAGATAGAAAGAGGGGGAGGGAGGGGGGAGAGAGAAGAGAAAAAGAAGAGAAAAGAAGAGAAGAGTGAAAAGAGAGGTGAGTAGAAGTAGAGTGGGGAAGGGGGGGGGGGGGGGGGGGGGGGGGGGGGGGGGGGGGGGGGGGGGGGGGGGGGGGGGGGGGGGGGGGGGGGAGTGGGGGGGGGGGGGGGGGGGGGGGGGGGTGGGGGGGGGGGGGGGGGGAAGGGGGGTGGGGGGGAGTGTGTGGTGTTGTTGTTTGTTGTTGTTTAGTGGGTTTGTGAAATAAGAAGTGTGAGTAATTATTTTGGTTTGTTGGTTTAGTATGGTGTAGAGTGATAAATGTTGAAGTTTTAATTGTTTTGTTTTTTGTTAAAAAAAAAAATTTTGTTTTGTTGTGTGTTGTTTGTGTTTTAGATAATGTTTTTAGAAGGGGTAGAGAAAAGGAAGAGTTGGAGTAGGATTTTTTAGAGATTGTTGTGTTTAGAAAAATGAATTGAGAAAATTATTGTTGTTAAATATTGTTTAGTTTTTGTTGTGAGATGTGGTTATGGTGGGGGGGTTGGTGGGGGGGGGGGGGTGTTGGGGTGTGGGGGTGGGGGGGCGGCGCGGCGGCGGGCTGGGGTTGGTGTGTGTGGGGGGGTTTTTTGGTGTTTGGGGGGGTGCGGTGAGGGCGTTCTGCTGCCGGGGGTGCGTGTGCTGTGGGTGTGTGTGTGTTTAAATAATTTACGTTTCGCCGATTACTTTTACGGTCCCACTTTTATTCATGCATGTATTGGTTGTGGTCTCCTGCCTCAAAAGTATAAAGCTAGTCCCCTTTCATAAAAATCAATGATCTCAAAAAGGAAACCTTCTCCCTTTCCAAAACATCCTCTCAACGATATTTTTTGGGCCCGGGTTTACTTTCCTCCCGAATTCCGAAATCTGCCACGATTCCCTGCGCACCGAAGCACAGACATCACAAAATCGAACAACGGCCCCGGGCCCCACGAAACCACCGCGACAACACAGGGAAACACATTAAGGCCAAAACATGGTTCGTATTAAAGGGAACATCCTCCCCTCCCCCCCCAACCGCCCAGCACCCTCCCCCCCTTTCCCCTCCCCCCCCAAACCCCTAACCCTCTCCTCCCCCCCTCCGTGTTCCCCTCTCCTCCTCCATCCCCCTCGAGCAAGTCCCACTCCTCCTCAAATCCCCCTTTTTACCGGGGCGTTCGCGCAACAGCTCCGTTCGCCAAAAGGGTCATATTACAATTTTGGACGCCTTGGCGGCCAGAGGAACGGAGTCAAGAACTCGCGTGTTTTTGGGTCCGCCGTCTGCGTTTGACGCGCCTTTTTGCGTTCTTTTTAGTCCTTCCAGCTACTACTGCCTCACTGCTACTTTCATTGTTTCCTGCTTCGTTGTAGTAACATTATAATTCTGTTGCTATTGCCATCGCGGCCTTGAAGATTAGTGCTTCAATATGGTCTTTATCGTGACTGTTTAAACGGCACAGGAATCCGCCACGACCGTCACTAAACCTCAGCAGCACCTTGTCAAATCCCCGCACTTCCCCTTTCCGACTCCGCCTCCTTTCCTCCCCTTCCTTTCCATCCTTAATCCTTTCCCTCCTCCCATTCTTCTTTTCCACTCATGGTGCTTTTCACGCTTCATCGTGCATCTCTTCGGCCGCAAATTCTTTCTTTTCTCTCTCTTCTACTTCTAATTCTTCCTCCTTCACCTAAATTGTTTCATCCCTTCTCCTTTCCTTTCTCCATGTTCTCGTCAATTCCTGCCACCACGAGTTTCTCTCTACTGGGCCTGGTGTCTCTTCCATCCCTAATGCTTTGCTTTTTCCGTGTCTGCTCCTCCCTTACTCTTCTCTCCCCTCTTCCTCTATTCTTCTTACTCCCTTTTCCCCCGCGCACTCTGTTCTTCTTCCCCTTGCACCTCTTCCTTCCTACTCATATCCTATATTCTTCCCCCTAACTGATCTTCCTTCTCCCCCGTGTCCTCCCCCCCCCCCCGTGCAATGAAGCGTGGGCCGCGATGCCGGCCCCTCGCGCCCGACGCCTTGCGTGCCAGGGCTGGGTTCTCCGGTGCCACAGAAGGTCGCTGAAGGACGTTCTGTTCGCATGGCCGACTGGTTCCGCGTTTTTTCCTGTGGGCTGCGTTGTCTTTGTTCTTTCTTTCTTTCCTTCGTTGTTCCTTTCCTTCTTTCTTTTCTTCCTTTATCTTGCTGGCAATTTTGTTACCTTCCTTGAGGTTTTTCGTTCTTATTTCTCTCTCCGTTTGAGCTTTTCCTTCCTTTTCTCATCATCAGAACCTCCAAAGGTCTTCGTGCCTTCCTCAATCCCGTCTCCGCGATCAGCGTTTCCTCATGGGGGTCAGATGGAGTATAATCATCATTGCTGCCATCGTAATTATCACCGGCAACATTAGCAACGTCATCAGTAGATCCTCCTGTAATCAGCATCGTCTAATACCCATCCGCAGCGGCGGGCAGAGGGCGGTGGCCCCTTCCTTAAACTTCAAATTATAGCCTCTCTCCTCCTCATCCCCCCCCCCCTCACCCGTCACCCCTTACCCTCTCTACCCCTCACCCCTACCTCCTCACCCCTCCCATTTGCCCTCTCTCTCCCTCCGCCCTTCCCTCTTCCCCTCGCCCTCCCTCTCCCCCCTCAGCCCATCCTCCCAGTTAAGCAACACGTAAAGGAATAAGTGAAGGGAAAAAAAGTCGCCGTATCTATCTTCCTTGTGAGGCTTTATGTGGCAGGCTTTATAAAGGTATTATCGGAGGATTAGGCTTCTATCCGGGCCCCCTCCCCTCCCTCCTCAATTCTCTCTCTCCCCCCCCCCCCCCCCCCTCCAACCCTTTTCTACACGTGTGCAGGGAAGCGTGTCAGGAGAGGCCCGAACGCGTTGCTGTTGATCGCAGGGAGACCCAGGGGCGTCCTCTTTTCCATGTTCTTCCTAACCCACCTAATGTTATTAGCAGTGTTTCGTCGTATTTCATGTTTCTTGTTAATGTGCTAATTTACCAACCGTTGTTGATGCTGTTATATTACTATACGTACCACGACTATAATTACTATCACGATTACTGTTACTATTGTAGTTACATTATTACCAACATCCCTACTACAGTGCTATTGCGAATATGAGCATTACTAATCTTATCATTATTATATTGTTATTACTAGCAACCTGTTTCCCTGCCGACGCAATATTGCATCTGGCGATTGCTCCGATTGTATACAACGAAATGAAATATCTTAGACGTTACAGCAGAACTTGTTCCTATAAATCCCACCCAACCACTGCATTTTTCATACCCCGCGCGGACCATGAGCACGCTAAATAAAGCGAGTCTTGTTTACGATACCCGACACCGCACCTTGCGAACCTCGACGACGCATTTGCCATCGTGACGCACTTGGGGGAGGGAAAGGAGGGAAAGCTTCGCGCATACGGAAACGGTGAGCATCGCTACAGCCATGCATCAACGCGGGAAAACAGGAAAGATTTTGATATCGCTGATTTTGATATCGCTGAATGATCCTTCCCGGTCCGCGTCCTTGGGCGGATCCCTCGCGCGGCTCTGAAGGCTGGAGGAGGGGGGGGGGCTCCTTCCGACATGCGAGGCTCCGAAACAGGAGGGTCAGTTTCCTTCGATTCGTTGAGATATATCTTTCCCAAGCGTGAACAGGGAGATGCTAGTCCTTCCTTGCTTGACATGGGGAACCCCAAGGGAGTTCACTGATGATTTTGTAAGTGTGTGTGCTACCAATTTTCAATCACTTTTTCCTGTATATCTTCCGCCTACTGATTGTTTTTATTTAACATATCGCATATTCTGACATAACATGAAAAGATATGTGACATAAAAATATAATATTAACGAACAGGAAGGAACTCGTCGCCTTGAAACAGTCAAGACGACTTCAAAGGAAATGACGCCTTTAAAAATCATCGTTATTCGTCGACATCTAGCATTTACCTATTCATCGTCATCAGTATTATTTCCATCATCACTATCCTCATTCTTGCTTTCAACTTTATCATCCTCAGCATTATTTCTCTCGATTCCGCAGCCCAAGGAAACAGCGGCCTGGCATTCCCCTCTTCTGTGTCTGGTTTAACCCTTTCTCCCTGTGGACACATCAGGATAAGGCCTGCACGCTGCTTCTCCACGCGCGTGTGAAATGCACAAATAAATTTCCGGATTTCGCCTGACAAAGTCATTGTGTGAATTCCGTTGGGTTGACAAGACGAACCTGCGTATAGTTTGAGAAATGGCTTACCTCAAAAGCTGGGTTCCTGACGGCTGACTTCCTTCTGCAAAACAAAAAATAATACTAAACTCTTAACAAATCAATACAAATAAGTTCTGAGATATAATTTCTCGGAAACGTTGATGTACTTCCCAGTGTTATTAATAACACCAGCTAACAATTTCGCGAAAGCAAGTCCAATTATAACCATACAAGCGGAAAGGCCGTCTGACCACAGCTCTGCCGCTGAAGAGACGTCAGACCTTATATCCATGACATCAATATGGTTTCAGCGCAGTCAAGTATTAACGCACAATGGCCACATTTCAACGTCAACGTCAACACCATTGCCATCATTACCATCACGTAGTATACCTAGGGATTTAACACACTATAACCCTCTCAACATCTCTTACACGAAAGGCTACACACATTATGATGACCACAAGGACCGTGACCTCAACGCCGTCCTCGCCATTATCAGCACCGAACACTCCGCCCATTATCGCCGCCTCAACTCGCGCGACTTTAACATGGCCGCTCAGCACAGCCAAAAGCTCTGTGCCATCACTTTACGCCTCCATCACCCGCGAGCCTCGAACCTCGTCGCAAAAGGTCTCCGACGACGATCAGGCAAGACAGTGTTTAAAGGGACACCGCCTAGACGCCTTCCGCCGACACCCCTCCCCCCACTCCCTTTTCCATGCTCCCCTCCACCCCACTTCCCCCCCCCCTCCTTCTTCCTTTCCCTCCCCCGTCCCCTGCGGGTGACCTTTGTGTGTGCACTTAGGGAGGCGCCAGCTTCCGGCAGAAAGATAAACAGACGTGTAGCTCCGTTCCTCACATGGCAAGAACGGGCCGATTTGCATATCACTTCGCCTGTGAATCATCTCTTGATCACTCGGAGTCGAACTGAGGCGTCGATCACAGCCTCGTTTGGCGCGGAAAGATATAGAGAGAAAATAATGTATGCAAATTAGTGTAGATCCTATCGTCAGATCCCGTAGCCTTTTTTCTTTCTTTTTCATCTCTAACCAGTAAGCATGAGAATTAACGTGACAGGCCGTTTATAACCTGTAAATGTCACACACCAATTTAGGAATACTTACATTTCCCGCTTGTTTGGCTTACTTGCAATAATGCGCGTGGCCGAGGGGAGGGTCAGGCGGAGACCTGCGACTCGCCTCTTTTCCCGCTTGGCCCATCTTTCAGTCTTTTCTGTCGCTGCCTACCTGCCTGCTTGTCAGTCTGTCTCCCACTTCCCCTCCGCTCTCTTTCTTACTTCCTCTCTCACTATCTCTTCCTTTCTGTCTCTCTCTTCTTCCTTTCTCCTCTTCCACCTCTACATTTCACTTCCTCCTTCTCTCTCTTCCTTCTTATCTCTCTCTTCTCCTTTCCTCTCTTTCTTTCTCCCCTTCCTCATCTCTCTCTTCCTTTCTCCTCTATCACCTTTCTCTTTTTTTCCTCCCTCTCTTTCTCATTCTCATTCTCCCTTTGCCTCTTCCTTCCCCCCCTCGCCTTTTTCTCATCCTCTTCCTCTTTCCAAATAAAAAATAAGTAAGCAAATACATAAATACATTATCCCTCTCCCTCTCAGCACAGTAACAGCCGCATGAGCCGTAAATAACAGACGCAGCAGCGAACAAACGAAGACGAACGAGCAGCCCCTCGAGAACACGAGCATGACACGAAGCGAGCGGCTCCTCGTCATAATCTCGCCCTCATCTCTGACTCTCGCCTCCCAATTACAGCTTCATTTGCGACCCTTAATTGCTATTCTAATCGCGTGCTAATAGCGCCCCGGCGACTCCAATGAGACGCGAGGTATCACAGCCGCCATCTCGGAACCAATTATAATAGCGGAGGCGAGCGGTTATGCGTCCTTTCGGGTCGAGGCGACGGCCGGCTTCACCTCCTGCTCTGGAGGGGATGGGGAAGAGAGAAGGTTGTTTTCGCTTTCTTCAGTTTTCGCCCTCGCTCGCTCGCTCTCTCTCTCTCTCTCTCTCTCTCTCTCTCTCTCTCTCTCTCTCTCTCTCTCTCTCTCTCTCTCTCTCTCTCTCTCTCTCTCTCTCTTTTCCTCTCTCTCTCTCTCTCTTTTCCTCTCTCTCTCTCTCTCTTTTCCTCTCTCTCTCTCTCTCTCTCTCTCTCTCTCTCTCTCTCTCTCTCTCTCTCTCTCTCTCTCTCTCTCTCTCTCTCTCTCTTTTCCTCTCTCTCTCTCTTTTCCTCTCTCTCTCTCTTTTCCTCTCTCTCTCTCTTTTCCTCTCTCTCTCTCTTTTCCTCTCTCTCTCTCTCCCCCCCCCCTCTCTCTCTCTCCTCTCTCTCTCTCTCTCTCTCTCTCTCTCTCTCTCTCTCTCTCTCTCTTTTCCTCTCTCTCTCTCTTTTCCTCTCTCTCTCTCTTTTCCTCTCTCTCTCTCTTTTCCTCTCTCTCTCTCTCTCTCTCTCTCTCTCTCTCTCTCTCTCTCTCTCTCTCTCTCTCTCTCTCTCTCTCTCTCTCTCTCTCTTTTCCTCTCTCTCTCTCTCTCTCTTTTCCTCTCTCTCTCTCTCTCTCTCTCTCTCTCTCTCTCTCTCTCTCTCTCTCTCTCTCTCTCTCTCTCTTTTCCTCTCTCTCTCTCTCTTTTCCTCTCTCTCTCTCTCTCTTTTCCTCTCTCTCTCTCTCTCTCTCTCTCTCTCTCTCTCTCTCTCTCTCTCTCTCTCTCTCTCTCTCTCTCTCTCTCTCTCTCTCTCTCTCTCTTTCTTTTCCTCTCTCTCTCTCTTTTCCTCTCTCTCTCTCTTTTCCTCTCTCTCTCTCTTTTCCTCTCTCTCTCTCTCTCTCTCTCTATATATATATATATATATATATATATATCAATCTAACTATATATACTTATGTACGTATGTATGTATGTATGTATGTATGTATCGATCTCTATCTATCTAACTCTCTCCTTTCTCTTCTCCCTCTTTTCCCTTTCCTGTTCCCCTCCCCCTCTTCTCCTATGCACTCCTCTCCGCCGTTCTTTCTCTCATCTCTACCATTTTCTTTCTTTCGCACTATGCCTTCCCTTCCTCTTGCTCTCTACCTCTTCCTCTTCCCTTTCCTCTCCCTCCATCTCCTTTTCCCTCTGCCTCTCCCTCTTCCTTGTTTTCTCCCTTCTTATTGTTTGACCTCAGACTCTCCTTCTTCCTTTTCCTCTGTCTCCCTCCCTTTATCCATATGCCTCTCCTTCTCCCCTTTTCCCGCCCTCTTCCCCTACTTTTCCCCTGTCTCTCCCTCTCTTCCTTTCTCTTTTTCATGTACATTCTTTCCCCCTTTCTTTCCCTCCCTGTTCCTTGCCAATTGCCTTAGGTCCTCCAGTGTTTCTCATCTCGCTCTCCTCTTCCCCTTCCTTCGGATTCCGACGTTTCTTTCCTCCCGTATCTCTCCTTCCCCTTCTCTTCCTTTATACTATAAACCCTCCTCTCCTTCCCTTCCCTCCGCAGCCCCTTCCACCCTCCCCCTTAACCCCACCAGACCAACCCCTCTCCCCCTTCCAGGGTCCTCTTCCCCCTTAGCCCTTCCGAGCAACCCTTCCCCCTGTTCAAAGCCCCCTCTCCCTTAACCAAAGACCAATTCCCCCTCCAGGGGCCTCTCTCCCTTAACCCAAGCTGACCAACCCTTCCCTTCTCCCCAATTCAGTCAGAACTCCCCCTCCAAGACACCCCCAGCGCCCCCTCCGCCCCCCCCACCCCCGGCGGCGACACCTGACAGCTTCATTAACCCTTAACGTATGACGCCTGGTCTTCATTAGGGCGAGATGCTCGCGGTATTAATCATGATTATTAGGACCGCGTTTGGGCGCCGCGAGTCGGAGGGTTTCTTGGCTTCATCTAAATGATGTTTCTAAAATCTAATATTTCTGTAAAACTCACTGGCAACAAATAAATACATAAACATACATACTTTTATATATATATACTTTTATATATATACATATGTATACATATACATATATATTATGTGTGTGTGTGTGTGTGTGTGTGTGTGTGTGTGTGTGTGTGTGTGTGTGTGTATGTATGTATGTATATATATACATATATATATATGTCTATATACATACACACACACACACACACACACACACACACACACACACACACACACACACACACACACACATATATATATATATATATATATAAATATATAAATATATATATATGTATATATATATATATATATATATATATATATATATATACACACATCTATATCCTACGAAACGGCGAGAAGAAACACGACGCTAAAATCCAAGACATTTTCTTTTGCTGTAAATCAGCATCAGATTCGAACTCACGAGTAATTTAGAGGTAAATAAACACATTTCAGAATAAGAAAATAGAATCTAAAATATTCAGATGAAAGGCAGAGCACAGCCTGATTTTTCCTCTCTACAAACGTCAGGCCCAAACATTCACAGATCAAATTGGTCATCAACACGCGAGGCAAAAATAATGATTATAAAAAATGTTCACACCGCTTTCCTTCCGCTTAGACAAAGAGCCTTGAAAAATAAAGCAATAAATGCAAGAGCCAAGTATTTTTTTTTTTTTTTTTTTTTTTTTTTTTGCAAGGGAGGGGCTCTGCTTTGGCATAACCCTGTCATTAGCATCAGCGGCCTGATCTCGACCCTTGATAATCGCTATTCTGATAATTACTGTTATCTTCGGTTGTTATCGACCTTTATAGAATCTTCACTATCATTATGATTATCGTTGTTTGTTTGTTCCTCTGCCATAAATAAGTGAAAGTTCTGGCGTACTTGAGGCTGACACTTAAACCCCCTCCCTCCCCTCCCTCTCCCCCCACTCCGCTGTTTACATCCCCGCTTCCGCTCCTTCCCCTCTTCCTCTCCCTC
>NC_061827.1:460255-465255 GCF_019202785.1 Penaeus chinensis | reverse complement strand
AGAGCCGCCAGCGCCGACGCGGCAGGTGCGGCGTCCCGACCCGGCAGCGAGGCGGCCATTGTGTGTGTTCCCAGGCCGCCCGTGTTTGCCCTCGCCGCCGCCCGCACAAAGGGCCTCGCAGCCGGGAACAAAACCTCCCTCGCCCATCTTCGCGCCTCGCATCCCCCCCCCCCCCCCCCCCCCCCCCCCCGTCCGACTACCCTGTCCTCTGGTTTTCTTATTTTCCTGCTCAGGTTTCTCATTTTTTCCCATTTATGTTCCGTTTATCATTCTTTCTTCTTCGTTCATAGCAATATATATTTTCTTTCTATTCTTTCTTCTTCAACGTGTTTCATCGGTTTATTTATTTTTTCCCTTATTCTCACTCTCCTCGTTTTCTTCTTCCTCCCTGTTCCTATCCCTCCCCCTTCTTTCTCCCCCGATCGCCTCAGAAGCAAACATGCAAGAGCCTCCGCGAGACCATCAGAATCTCATTCAATAAAAGGACCAAACACCTTTGGACAAATTCCCGAGAGCCCGCTCGAGCGCCGCCATTACCGTCCGATGGGAAGCCTTGTCGGCGCCGACGGCTCGGAAGAGATCGCTTTTAGGCAAGGGAGGAGTAAGAAGAATGGTCATAATTTGAACAACAGTAATGATAATGATAATAATAATAACCACAATAACAACGACAGCAACAATACTAATGCTAATAATGATTTTTTTTTTCGTTTTATCATCAGTAAGATGATTTTATTACTAAGTGGTAATAAAATCATAATAATGAAAAAAAAAATAACCGATCAAATATAATTCAGAAAAGATACGGACAGAGCCGATCATTTTCAGGAGAGAGAAAATAAATCCCCCGAAAAACATTAAGCAAAGGGTTAGAGAAAAAAGGCTCCAGCAAAGTCTGAGCGGCGAGGCGAGAGGAGGACTCCTCCGAGGCTAAAGCGGAGGTTAACATCAAGGAACGCTCGGAAAGAGATGAGATAACAGCGGCTCGTCACGGGGAAAACAACACTGGATAACATCGCCACAACAAAGTCATTGCTTCGAACGGCAGAGATTATCGTAATGACGAGAGAAATAAGCAACGAGAACAGAGCTTGATAAAGGAGCGGTAAGTGGAAAAACAAAACAAAAACAAAACGAAGTAAAACGCATTAGTTAGAGAGCATGACAAGCATACGATAGAAATAAATAACTTTTTCCCACGCCAAGTCCCTCCACGGATTTATCTCCACTGAAGTTGCTTATCCCCCCTCCCCCCGCCCCTCGCGCCCTCAGGACAAGTTCAAGGTCTAGGCCGACGGCTGACAGACAGACGCCGACGGGATCTTACCTTCAGTCAATATGTTCAGACGCCAAGCTGCTGATGCTCCTCCGTCTAATTCTTCTCTCTTCTTCTTTCGTCTTTCTCCCTTTCTCTTTCTTCCTATTCTTACCAAGCTAATTTCTCCCCTCCCCCCACCCCCCACATGTGTTCTCGCAGCGCCTGACGGGGAGCGAGGAGAGGCCGTTGCGCGATCCCTCGCAGGCACTTCAACGCCACGGACCCTCGAAGGAGTGGGCCCGGAAGGCGGCAGAAGTCTTCCGCTTCGTCCAGTGAGCCTTCGCCTTCCTAATGCATCAGCAGAGCTTCAGCATTTTTTAGTCTGTTCTAATTGCAGTCCTGCTGCTGTTCGCTTTCTCTCTGGGCGGTGCCCTTTGTGCTACCTCTTTGCTCCAGTCCCTGGCTCTAACGCCAGCATGGCAACGACTGCGTGAATGACCGTGATCATCATATCAATTATTTGGGTCATTTTCAAAAGAACATTCCTAAAACATGCCTCAATTGTGCACTAAACGGGGAACAGGGAATCTGGCACGGGGAGAATTTCCTTTATTGTCTTACAGATCGATCGCACAATGCACACACGCAATAAAATTAATAAACATCTATATATACATATATCTGTATATGTATATGTATATGTGTATATTTATACATACATATATGTATATGTATACATATATATATGTATACATATAAATATAAATGTGTGTATATATACATGTATATGTATACATGTACATATATACATATATACACGCACAATGCATGTACATAAATCACGTGCACATATCAACCGTCCTCGCCCCGCGACCCCCGAGCGTCCAAATCCAAATGCCCGCTGCCGTTTGCCGCCCTCCCCCCTGCCCCCCGCCCCCACCCATTGCAAAGGGATTTTGCAACACACAGCCTTCACTTCTCATAATTTGTTAGTTTATTTTTTCGATGGATAAATGTTATCCTGGCAGTGTGGTTTGAAGGGGAAAACAATTAAGTAGGGAGAGGAATCATTTGTATAATGTCGACGGTGATGATGATAGTAATTAACAAAGCTTTCAAGTATGGAGAGTAATTATCAGTAATAATAACATCAATGATAATGATGATGATGACAATAATAATAGTAATAAAAATAATAATGACAACAACAATAATAAATCGTAATCATAACAACAATAATAGCAATTAAAAGCAACAATTCATACCATTTCATTATTATCATCACTATAATGCTCTCCCCTCAGCACGAAGCTCGGCAGACCGCTCGGCCGACCGTCGCCTGTTCGTGTTCAGGACCTTCCGTGTCTTCCTTTACATCGCATCACCCTATCCAGATCCCTACCCACACGTCTGCCCTTGCCCCTACTTCTACCTTATTCTACCCTACCTTACTCTAACCCCTACACCTATCCTTACCCTCACCTACCATACCTCTACCCTGGCCCTACCCCGAAAGTGGGCAGGCTGACCGCGTACATACGAACCAGCCCCGGCCACAACAGATGGCCTGGCGGCGCAGCATTTCCCGTCTGAGGAATAGGAAGTGAGCTAACAGCCGCGCACATGCACTTCGGAATGTTTGTGTGGACGCAGGTAGGTAGGTAGGGTTTTCTCGTACATTTGGAGGCCCCGCCAGAGTTTATTCATTACTGACTGCTATATAATTGAACGCCGACTTAGTTTTCAAGTAAAAGGAGTAACACCATCCTCTAATCTCCACCCTTTAACTTATCGTATTCACTCCTTTCATCGAGGAAGAAAAATGGGGAAAGTCCAAGATACAAGAAACGCCCGCCACTCCCCCCCAAAAAAAATATAATGGGGGGAATCGGGTGGAAACCGTAGCATAAATAAAGTACCCAGAAGAGAGTACCAAGGGCGGTTTAATTGCCGTGTCCTCCACAGCTGGTAATTAAGCGATTACCCTCGAACTCCCATGTGTAAATACGTTCCTTTCCCTCCCCATCTCCTCTACCCACCTAAGCACACCCACGCCCAGAGTTAAGTGTTTCCCCCCATTGACAGGCGGCCGACTTAAAGAGCGCTCTGTCTGTCTGTCTGTCTGTCTGTCTGTCTGTCTGTCTGTCTGTCTGTCTGTCTGTCTGTCTGTCTGTCTGTCTGTCTCTCTCTCTCTCTCATTTCTTTCTCGTACCTCTTTCTGTTTCTATCTCTCCTTCTCCTTCCCCCTCTCCCACTCCTGCCCGTCTTCCTCCCCCTCTCCTCTCCTTCCCCTAACACCCTCTCTCTCTCTAATAAGCTGCTTGAAAGCCTCCCCCCGCGATTGGCCGATTAGAAGTGTAAACATCACCGAACTCCGTTATCCCCGAGACACGCACGCAGGCATTCCGACACGTCCTTACTTGTCTTCTTAAGGACGAGTCAGAATAAAAAAAGGGGGAGAGAAAATAAAACAAAAAAAAAAAGAGAAATGTGCACGAGCGAACGGCCGCTAATCTGACCTAGGCCGGCCAAGCGTGCTGCGTCTTTCGACCTTCTCGGCTGGCGGGGAAAGTGCCTGGCGCGGCCGAGGAAAGTGCGGGCGGCGGGCTTGCGGCGCCGGTTGGGTGCGAGAGAGACGAGAGGAGGGCGGGAAGAGAAGGGAGAGCGAAGAGAAAGGTGAGAGGCAGAGGGAGAGAAAGAGAGAGACGGGAGGCGGAGGGAGGGAAGGGAGAGGCGGAGGGCGGGAAGAGAAGGGAGAGAAGAGAAAGGTGAGAGGCAGAGGGAGAGAAAGAGAGAAGCGGGAGGTGGAGGGAGGGAGGGGAGAGAAGAGAAAAGAGAGGAAGAGAAGAGGAGAGAGAAAGATGAGAGACAGAGGGAGAGAAGAGAGAGGAAGAGAAGGGGAGATGCATAGGGAGAGAAAGAGAGAGAAGTGAGAGAGGCAGAGGGAGAGAAAGAGAGAGAGAGAAGGTGAGAGACTGAAGGAAAAAAGAGAGAGGTGAGAAGCATAGGAGAGAAGGGAAGAGATAAACGTGAGAGGCAGAGGGAAAGAAGAGAGAGAAGTGGGAGGAAAAGGGAGGGGGAGAGAGAGAGGCTAAGAGAGATGGAAAGAGGAAAGGGAGAGAGAGAGAGGGGGGGGGGGACATTACTTGTCGCCTATACCTTTATTTCGTGTCCTCCAGTGCAAGGAGACTTTCAACTTTTTTTTTTTCTTTTTCATTTGCTCGTACTTTTCCCTATCATCATTATCATTATTATTATTTGTATTATCATTAGCATTATCATTATCATTATTTATTATTATGATCATTATTATTATTATGGTTGTTTTTTCGTACTCCTCCCCCTCCTCCTTCTCCTTCTCCTTCTCCTTCTCCTTTTCCTTCTCCTTCCTCCTCCCTCCCCCTGTTATTTTTATCAGGTATGTTCAAATATTTACCAGCAAATGTTAGCCAAGACTGAACGTGTTGAACAAGTCTCGTTGCCTGATCCCGGCCAATCTAACCGTCCCTTCCACAACACACAATCAGCGCCCTAAACTTGAAATAAACATAAGTCATGCGTACTCTTCCTCGCCTCTTTTACCCTCACGATTCAGATACCAACTGCGCTCAATGCATCAAACTCAATTTCAGTTTTGTAAACGGATGGGTAGACCTTCGGCGAACCGAGCCTTAAAACAGCAACTGGCCCGAAAAGACATCGAGCTGCCAGATGAACAATAAGGACCCAGAAATAACCGTTG
>NC_061827.1:452755-457755 GCF_019202785.1 Penaeus chinensis | reverse complement strand
TATATTGTTTTCTCTTTCCTTTGATTTTATTTCCTCATCTCCCATTATTCCTTCTCTTCTTTCCACTTTCCTCACTTTTTTTGCTTTCCTTCCAATATTTGATTTTCTCTTTCTATTTCCTCCATCACCTTTTCTTATATTTCTTCCTTTACAGATGCAACATATAAGTTAAGATTATCAATAAAAAAAAGTTCTCGCAGTGACTCGGGTGCCCACTATCTCCATGAAAAAATAAAACAAACCCAGATTACATAAGCAACATCACGGAACAAGAACCGCCTTTCGGGCGATCTTCATCCTCGTCTTTCGCCCTCTCCCTCTCCCTCTTTATATATAGATCAATATGTACATAACTCTAGCTCTAGCTTCAGCTCTAGACCTTCTCATTTTCCTCTTCTATTTCTTCCAATTTAGTTTCAGAAACCCCCCACCCCCTAATGGTTCACCTTGCGTCGCGAAGGTCGATTTCCATATGTTACACACATGCCTTCCCGACCTTTCCCGCCCTTCCGTCCACGCCCGGGGGAGTCGCTGTCCATTTCAATCGGTCGCGGGGCTTTGGGAGACTCTGCGGCTTCGCTTCGTCTCTTTTTATTCATATTTCTTTCGATTCATGCTCTCTGCTAACTCCCCCCTCTTATAGCATCCCTTAATCTCCCTCTCTCTCCATCTAACCCCTGCTCCCTGCTCCCCCCTTCCTCCCCCTCCCCTTCTCCTCTCCCCTCCCCCCTGCTCCTCCTCTTCCTCCTCCTCTTCTTCTTCATCTTCCTCTTCCTCCTTTTCCTCCTCTTCCTGATCTCCCTCCCCCTCCTTCCCCACACTTCCCCCTGCACTCCCCGATTCCTCAGCAGCGCCCGAAGGAAAATATTCTCTGATACAACCGTTTTCTTCCAATTTACTCTTTTGTTATAACGTTTCGCTTAAAGAACAGTTGAAAGAAATGCGTGCAATGAAATGACCCTCGACTTCCTATGCATGAGGTAAGAGAAGAAAAGAGATGAGGAGAGAAGAGAAGAGTGGAAAAGAGAAGGGGAGGGGAGGGAGAGGGAGAGGGAGAGGGAGGGAGGGAGGGAGGGAGGGAGGGAGGGAGGGAGAGAGAGAGAGATAGAGAGAGAGAGAGAGAGAGAGAGAGAGAGAGAGAGAGAGAGAGAGAGAGAGAGAGAGAGAGAGAGAGAAAGAGAGAGAGAGAGCGGGGGGAGGTGGAGACAGGCAAGCACACAGACACCAAATTCATGTGTGTTATGTATGTATGTGTTTGTGTTTGTGTGTGTGTGTGTGTGTGTGTGTGTGTGTGTGTGTGTGTGTGTGTGTGTGTGTGTGTGTGTGTGTGTGTGTGTGTGTGTGTGTATGCGCGCGCGCGTGTTCGTAATCTATACTTACGCCGTGTTATATACGTATGGATGCATCCGTTTATTATTTCCAATCATTTGAAAATGTCGTTACTACCAAATCAAGCATGTAATTCAAGAGAAATGAATTCCTATTATCATGGTCTCCTCCCTGATATTTTGCTCAAATTGCAACCAAAACAATTAAGAAAAAATCGCAAATGCGGCTCTTGTACGAAACTAACATATACTGCATAGTTTCCATTAATGGTTTTC
This sequence comes from Penaeus chinensis, assembly GCF_019202785.1. Lineage (NCBI taxonomy): Eukaryota > Metazoa > Arthropoda > Malacostraca > Decapoda > Penaeidae > Penaeus > Penaeus chinensis. The sequence continues at coordinate 456,151 of NC_061827.1, read as the reverse complement.
CCTCCAATCTCCCGACGCCAAGAGAGAATACAGGAACACAAAGCGAACCATTTCTATGCAATTGTTTCTAGGTCAACGTTCATAGATTATAATACGTTCGTATAATTTATATTTCCATTGCTACTGTATACATTTTTGTTGTAATCTTACTTTCTATTATAAGCTAGGCTAGGCTAGGTGCCTGGCAGGCTGTCATGTATCTTGGTGAACTCAACGGACGAATTCAGATCGACACCAAAGAATCTTTATCACTTTCACTCAAAAGAAAACTCGTCCTCTCGTTCACTCCAGTTCAGGAATTCCTTCAGATTACATTTAATATTCAAAGACCTAAGCTTAAATACCTGCATCGCAAAAGTTCAAAAGTGTCTAGCGCTCTTTGCTGCGTTTGTGTCGAGGAAAACTGAACGATCTGAGCGATGGTCATTTGCAATAAATACACAGCTCCTGCGGACTTTTTTATTCTTTTGCACATGTTACATGGCCTTCCAACAGAAGCTGCCAACAGGCTGGAGGGAGAGATTTTCTTAAGACGAAAAAACGCATCAAACTATTTATAATAGTAGTGATAGTGATGATAATGATAATGATAATGAAAATAACGATACCATTAACAATAACAACAATTTTAGTAATTAAGAAAAATACAACGGGCTGAATCATTACACCCTCACTATCATCGAAAATGGTTTGCTCCTCGCATCTCGGCTGCCTCCCCTCCCCTGACACCGACATTCCCTGCAAAGAATAATTTCTCTGAAGATCAGACCGCAACATAAACGAGGCAACTTTCGTCGCGACTCCGCTGCAACTCGCCGTGAAGCCACGCGCCACGACCAGCGCTCCTGCAGCCCTGGAGGAAAGGCCGAGCATGAACAGCAGCAGCAACGTTAACATCTCGGCTGAGAGATCGCTATGAAGGGCTTTAGAAACCGAATCCGAAGAGGTCGTCTGGCGGTGCTCGCGCGAGGCGGGGCCGACCGATGGGCAGGGAGCAGGGAAGGTCCGGCGTGCAAGGAAGGGAAGCCACCTGCGTCGAGGGAAGGGACATGGAGAGGACCAGCCAGGTGAAGCCCGAGCGGGAAAGATCGGTAGTGCATGATACGAAAAAAGACATTGTTTTCACCTTAATGAGTAAGATGATGACGCGAGTGACAACAGCACTTACACTTACTCACACATTCGATTCACTCACACACACACACCTTGACCTTGTAACTTGGAATGGATATTTCGCCTTTATATCCTAAGACATCTAATACAGTAATAATCCATGGGACGCGAAGGGCGCGGCCCCTCGCGAGGCGACACAGCCGGCCGGGGAGAGGCGCGCGGACACAGGGTGCGTTATCTGAAGGCGGCGGCGGAGGCCAGGCGGGACTCGTAGCAGGGTCAGCGGCCTCGCCGACGTGAGCAACATGACAAGCACACGACCTCCTGCCCTCTCGGCCGCCCGCCGCTCTCCTCCTCCTCCTCCTCATAAACCCCCCTCCTCCTCCTCATTCACCCCCTCCTTTTCCTCCTCCATCTCCCCCTCCTCATTCACCCCCCTCCTCCTCCTTCTCATTCACCCCCTTCCATCTCTTCCTCCTCCTCCTCCTCCTCCTCATTCACCCCCTCCTCCTCCTCCTCATTCACCCCCTCCTCCTCCTCTTCCTCATTCACCCCCCTCCTCCTCCTCATTCACCCCCCCTCCTCCTCCTCAACGCAGGAAAGCAGTTCTGAAGAATGAATTGGGACCGGAGAAAGACGAAAGAAAAGGATCGCAAGAGCGGGGGGCGTCAAACACCCCAGAGCCCCCCCCCCTCCCCTTGGCAGCAAAGGCGACGCATCCCGCGCCGCCCGCCCGCGCGTGTGACTGCGTGTGGTCCTGCTGTCGCATCGGCGAAGCGGCTCCTCCACATTCCGCATTATTTACGGTAGCAATCCTCCTGGCGCGGCATTCCGCCTCCTTGCGGAATCGCTTCTTATCTCCCCGAAAGGCCTCTTTACCCTCCGTCTCGCCTCCTTATCTCTGCCTGCACGCCTTACGAGGCGGTCGCCCCCGGCCCGATCGCCTTGATCGGCCGTATCAGCTCGCGAGGAGAGTAATGGCCTGGCAGGAATCTGACGGCGCCTGCATGACCTCAGACCATCCTCGGTGAGGCAAGGTGATTCACGGCCTCTCCTCTCCCCTCGCGCCCCGCACTTTCCGCCGCACGCCTTCACTCCCTCTCTTTCTTCTCCCCTCCTCCTCTCTCTCTCTCTCTCTCTCTCTCTCTCTCTCTCTCTCTCTCTCTCTCTCTCTCTCTCTCTCTCTCTCTCTCTCTCTCACAGTGCTTCTCTCTCATTCTCTCTAGCCCTTCCCTTTTTGTCCTCTCTCCCTTTTTTCTTCTCTCCTATTTCTTCCTCTCTTTCATCTTCTATACCCTTCCCTTTCACTCTCTATTTAACCCCCTTCACCATTCCCTCCAACCCCCTCCCTCTCCACCCCCGCCCGTTTTTCTCCGCTGGCCCTGATCCACCTGCCGGAGCCGTCCGACAGGTGCGCTCCCGTCCTCCCGCTGCCCTGGCCCGAAGCGGCGGGGCACGTGCGCTCTCCTGAGCATCTTCAGCGTCGACCTCTGGCATTTCCCGTATCTCTCCCCGCTGTCTCTTATTCTCCTTCTCCTTCCCTTTTCCTTCCTTCCTTCACCTTCCCTTCTTTAAAGCCTCTTGTAAAACAGAACCCGACTCCCTTTTCCCGCCAGCATTTCCAACGAAGCCGAGGCTGGAACCCGATTCCATACCATTGCGCGTGCAATAAGATCCAAGCGCCGATCTTCCCTTTCCCTCTCTTGCAACACGCCTGGCATCCTGTTGTCCCTCACCCGCAGCACCGCCGTCGACCGCAGGAGGCGAGTGAGGCGTGCGCCGTAGTCACAATAATTTTTTATGTTAGTGAAAAACAAAGCTGCCTCACTACCGTCGAGGGGGAAGGAGGGAGGGAAGGGAAGGTGTGTGTGTGTGTGTGTGTGTGTGTACCCAGTACACACACACACACACACACACACACACACACACACACACACACACACACACACACACACACATACACACATATATATAAGTATGTATGTGTACAAATATATTCCAAGCGATTGTGGTCAGCTGATCCGCCCGCAGCGCCACTGGCGGCAATCACAGTCATCAAAGTGTCGAGATTGCGGCGGTCGGAAGCGCCAATCATGGTGTCGCGGCGCCGATTCGGGGAACAGGCGCTATGTCGGTCAAGTGCACTGCAATTTGTCCGCGCTGCTTGACTCTGGCTCGAGGCTGACTGAAAGAGAAAGAGGAAGGGAGAGAGGGAGAGGGAGAGGGAGGGGGGGAGAGAGAGAAAGAGAGAGAGAGAGAGAGAGAGAGAAAGAGAGAGAGAGC
>NC_061827.1:447755-450255 GCF_019202785.1 Penaeus chinensis | reverse complement strand
AGGCGTACTGAGGATATATTTGTGAAATAGTAAAAGGCGTCACCCTTCCTTTGGGGAAAAAAAATCACCCATTACTGACGGTAAAATCCTTTGGGAAAATTATGTTTGTATCTCCACTCCCTCAAAAGAATTAATGTCACCATGTCTTATACTTCTACCGTCTGCATATTTCCTAAACAGCCGTCGTACCGAAGAGGCGTAACTTGATAAGCTATTTGTTTACCCGGTGCCGCCCTAACCTTCGGCGTATCTTATAATTATCATTTACTTGATTGCAAACACTTGCTGTCGCTCAACCCTTGAGTTCGTTGAAGCATTCCAGATACAGAATGCGAAAAGACTGTGTGAAACACTGACTGGAATTAGTGTGAAAAAGTGTAAATAAGGTTCCTTGGTGTGGAACCTTAGCCTATTGCTAGGAGTTAATTACTTGGCCTACCTATATCACCTGTTTACCCTTCATCTTAATTAGCGAAACACTACTTTTGATTGTCTGCTACTGGTATTAGGATTGATGATAACATTGCAGTAATCATAATAATAAAAATACCGACATTATTAGTATCAGAAGAAAACATTTTTCCCCAAACAACCAAGGAAAGGAGCGATCTGGTGAGGTCAAGTCGGCTGCTGACTGGCTCCCTGAGGCCGCGCGCTGGACACGATTCACGAAAGAGTACAGTGGGCATCACATGATCCTGGCGGCCCGAGTTATCGAACTGAGCGATACGGAAAGTGGACGGGGGAATAGCTAGTAGGATATTGCAGTAAAAATGACACTTTTTGACCATGTAGTAATAAATAAAAAGATGATTATGATGATGATAATAATTATTATTATAACAGGAATATTATCATCAAAATCAAAATAATAACAATATTTTTAGAAATAACAGTAACAATAACAACAATGTTAAAAAATAATACAAATCGAAATCGAAATAAAAATAATAACAATAACAATAACAATATAACAATAATATAATGATAACAAAAATTATAATTACTATACCTTTTTTATTATTATCATTATCATTATCACTACCATTATTACAATTATAATTATTACCATCATTATCTTCATCATTATTGTCACAACGACGACGATGATGATGGTGATGATAACAATAATAATAATAATAATAATAATAATAATAATAATAATAATAATAATAATAATAATATTATTATTATTATCATGATAACAAAAACAACAACAATAATAGCAATAACGGCATAAAAATGATAATGTTGACAATTATACTTATAATTTTAATAATAATGATAATAACGATAATACTATTACTATTATTATAAAAAAAAAGTGATAACAATAATAGTAAAATCATAAATATGCAATTAAATTTTTACAGCGCTGACGTAATGCACCAATTGTGTGTAGTTCAACATTACTGCCAAGGATTTTATGATGTACTTATACTTTTCATACGGACGGCGTTTCCTACAAATGTATTAATAAACAAAAGCAAATAAGAACACACATACATATAAAACAAAAATAAGAAGTTACACATCCATAAATAATTTACATAAAACTGTCCATGAACAAATAATAGCAGATTTGCATATCATGAAGTATGATACACAGAATACAAATAACAGTGCCAAAATGTTGATGACAGTGTCACAGACAGGCAAGTATTAATCCCTACAGCTCATATCTAAATCAAATTGTTTCAAATGTGCATTAATCCACTCTGACTTACCTGGCAATCAGATCAAACGCCAATTCCACGTGTTGTAGAAGAAAATAAGTCAACACAAAGGAGGGAGATGAATACAGTTTACAAACAAAGAGTATCCAGTAAGGCAGCCTCTTCTATAAATCTTTACTGTCACAGAAAAAAGTCCGAATGGAAGCACACACAAACACACACAAAAGAGAGAGAAACCAGTCACACAGTCCTCTGTTCCCGCCGGCTGCCCGAGTGCAACTGGAGGGTGCGTTTCGCTGAAGCCCGGCCGAGTCCTACGCGGCGCTCCTGCCATCTGGCGGCAGGGCTCCGAACGACGCTCTGGGCCTTTACGAACAGCAGGTATTTATTTACGTTTGGGTTGAAGTTCATTGTTTATTTCCTCCAGCTTGATTTTCATGCTAAAGATATCAACATTATTTTTTAAACAATTTAGTCTATGTCTCTTTATTGCCTGGCATTATGAATTCATATGTCGATTTTAGTCTGATCACTTTATGGACATGGAATGGCCAGCATTTGTATTATCACCTGGCAGCAAGTTTATTTAGGAATGATATATGTATCTCTTTCCTTTTTTCCTTTATTCCTGTTGCCTTGAAAGCGTAAAATAGTTGATGTGTGTGTGTGTGCGTGCTTGCGTGTGCGCGCGAGCGCATATGTACATATCTATAATCATGCATACATACATACATGCATGCATGCATACATACAATATATACACATGAATATATATGTATATATATATATATATATATATATAACATAAACTCGCTATGCTCCCT
>NC_061827.1:437755-442755 GCF_019202785.1 Penaeus chinensis | reverse complement strand
GCTCATGACGATGCATGAACAGATACGATGGATGCGCAACCAAACGGCACGTTAAGAAGTGTGATTGTTTTCGATGCAGCATATTTACCTATATTCTTTATGGATCAAATCTTAGTGAGAACACTGGGCGGTTTCTGTTCCAGTCATTCTCCTATTTGCACTGGTAAACAGCAAAGCGAAGTCACTGCGAAGGCACTTTTGAAGCGGAATGTAATGTAAGGCAGTTTTTAGCAAATATGATACCTTTTACAATGAAAATGCGGGGAATATACATGTATATATATATATTTATATATATATTTATATATGTGTATATATATACGCATATATATGTATATATACATATATATATGTAAGTATGTATGTATATGTATATATATTTATATATATACATATATATATAAACATACATACACACACACATATATATATATATATATATATATATATATATATATATATATATATATACATGTAATATGCATACATATATATATGTCTATTTGTATGTATATGTGTATATTTACATATATATATGTATATTAAAAGACAGATATCAATAAATATATGTGCATATATATGTATGTGTATATAAATAGTATTGTAACTGTAGTAGCTATAATGATGCAGACATCAGAGACTGCAATCATGAAGCAGCAAGTACTCTTACAACAGTGACAGTTTAAACACTTGTAAAAACACTATTTTATGTTCGTAAGATTTTAGATTCAATGTTATGTACTGTAGAAAAATGATTCAACGCAAACAATAAAATACATAAATAATGGTCATCATTCGTATGTATCCATAATAAAGATTCCGATTATTAGTATGTGTCTGACGAAAACTGTTGGAATAAATGCTGTGAGTTAGACATGATATAGGTATCCCAGGCACGGGTATCATTTGGGGGAAGGTGGCAGGGGGGAGTTGCCACCCCCTATACTGTTTGCTCCCCCTCCTCCCCAAGTGCCACATTGTTTTTTGTTTTTTAATTATTATTATTATTATTATTATTATTATTATTTTACTAATTACACCTATATGGATCCGATTATAGATTAAAATGGCCGTAGAATCAGATCTTCTAATATTTTGTTCACTTTGCTTGGCTACATTTTAAAAAAATAGGGTTTTGAAATGTATATTAATATTAATATTTCAAGTTACTGCCACCAGCTTGGCAAATGCTGGCAAGGCTGCGTGGTACAGATGCCCCTCACGCCGCCGTTCACTGGCGTCCGTCTGCAGAGCGCAGTCGCTCCCGTGCAGTCATTGCTTGGGCAACGAGGATATGACGATTGCTGGCAAGGCTCTGCTCATGGCTGTCCAAGTATTTTCAATGAGGCTGAGAGCTGATGATTTATGGATGTAATCTCGCGGTGTTGCTGAAGTCACGCCTTCACGACACTGCTCGTGTGACTACGGTTGTTATCCTTATCCATGGGTTAACACCATGGTCTTCACCGATGGTAGAAACATCTCGTCCAGGATTTCCACACAGGCATACCCCGTAAATCTGCCCGGCCCGACATCCGTCAACTCCCCATCCACTAAAGTGCACAGCGATTTCTGACAGTCTGGGTGCTGCTGCCAGCAAGACAAAAAGGGTTCGCATCCCTTGCAGTAATTATGGATTGTTGAAAATAATGATAAAGAAAATATATAACTGAAAAGAAAATGACTAACGGTAAGGGGACGTGGCAACTGAATACCGGCCACGCCCCCTTCTCAAACCCTGTGGGGGCTCTTGCTACAGAGTATCAAAGGGTTTTCATTATTTCATGATATTCATGCACTTCAATGCAAGCTTCCTATTTGTCTTTAATGTAGCACATTGATTTATAGATTTAAATGACATTTACTTGACCATCCTCCTCCGTCGTGCATCTAAGGTGCCCACTTTAGGCCTTGTCTCTGGTGGATCCAGTTGCTTGGTGTCGCTGGATTCACAGAGACATGGTTGGCTTCGAATTACCTGATCTTGATATTTCGGCTCTTGATAGTTCCTCAGATTAAAGCGTAATTGTGACGCTAAAATGGTCTATGAGGTCTCCATTGCTAATATTGGCATTATACGAGCCCCTAGCTAGATCAACTACGAAACACTACTTGAACATATTCTGAAGCTTCATCTGTTCCGAGTTTTGGAAACATCAAGTACGAAACTTTCCGAATCAACTCTTAGCGATCGTTTTGGCTTCATCCTGTCCCGATATATGTTTATACATTCAAGGACAGGATTTAGTTGAGGAATTCAGTTATGCAAGTTACAAAGACAATACATCTTATTATATTTTTTGTACAGAGAACAAAAAAGTTACGTCATTAGTACTGCATTACACAGTGTACTGACTGGAAACACACCGATAATTCACCCGGTTTCTTACATTACGGTTCAGACGAGTTTTGATGCCTTTGTGTCTGAAGAATTAATTACGATGTTACATAACTACTTTCCTTGCCGGCGGGTACAAAAAAGTTAAATTTGATTAAGATAATAACTGAGCAGACTCTTCGTAGGAACAAGGGTTGGATATGAAATATGCTTCAATTATATTTTTGTCTGTTTCACAAGTCTAATTTACGGAAAACATCGGGAGTAATCATGTAGGCGACAAAGGCCATTCTGAAACGATCTGAATCCGACTTACTCGCAGCAAGCAGTTACATATTCCAAAAGTGACGTGGGACCCTCGGCCGCGTTGGAATTCGAACGTGACGCGCGGGGCCGCGTGGTTCGCCGCCCCGCCAACAGATGTCGCCAGATTGTTTACAAACAAAAGAAGGTTCAGAACCACTTTGGCTAATCGTTCTGCTCGGGTTTGTTTGAAGCTCTTTTTACCCAGTGCAGTGGTGGTCCCGCAAGCCTCTCGCGTCCCGAAGCCTTCGCCGACGACTGTAGATCGCGGCGCAACCGAAGAAAGGAGTGGGAGAGGAGAGTCCCTTTTGTGTTGACGTGCGTTGCTGAGCCTCACGTCCGCCGCCGCTGCGAGGAAGCCAAGCCCCCTCAGAGGAGGCTTCGGCAGTGACACTAAGGTAATGCTGGCCCTCAGGGGCGGGCTCGAGGCTGGCACTTAGGGCGTCGCGGCCTCGAGGCTGGCACTTAGGGCGTCGCGGCCTCGGGAAGGAACTGTTTCGGGGCGCGACGTCCTGCAGGAGCTGCTCACAGAAATATGGGCAAGACTTTCACGTAAAGGGGTGACTTGGCAACCAGGATGCTGAAGAGGAGTTAGGCTATATTGTTTTGAGGTTGTTAAGTTTGTGTTCTGACAGATTTCTGTATAATACCCATAATTAATTTAACTAATTTTGTGGAATTTTGAATGTAACATTTGTATTTATATGCATTTGTAAGTTTTGTTATACTAGTATTTTGTAAACATATGAGAAAAAATATATAATTATATTTTGCTTTAATGCAGAGGTAATTTTGTTGATGAAATTTGTTTACACATGGAGGGAATATCCGATGTGTATTTTACGAACATATGAGAATTTTTAAATATTACTGCGCAATTAAGCAGAAATTTTGTTACTGAAACTTATGCCAAGTTGTGTTGTCCTTCATTGGATGAAGATGTTTAAATGGGTTTAACATAGTTAAGAAGGAATCCACCTAGGGAAGCTTTTCTGAATTGCTAATGAATCAACATTGAACTGCTAACTGGCTCACAGCAATAGATCTAATTCAGCTTCTGGTAGCATAGACATCTGCAGTTGCACCTGCTGTTACTATAGACTTTATATCATTTAAACTGAATTGCAGATGTCAACTTAACCCGCTAATGACAGTATCAAAGGCTTTTGGCAACCGTCCTGCCGTTTGCCCCAGGAGTCTGTTACATGTAACAGAATTTCTTGCTCAGCACACTCTAGCGTGTCATGATGCCTACAGCAATACCCAGCATGCTGAGTCGGTTTGTTATAACAGCTATAGGCATGGCCTATCTTAGAAAACAATCTCATAAACTGTAATGAAGTGTGTTTTTATTGTAACCAAAGAGATTTTTTATACTTTTATACTTAACCTGTTTTTACCGGTCCATGCCTTGCGGAGTGCAGCTGTACGCTGTGGCGACGCACCAAAGCACTAAGAGTTTGATGTAGTGAACTCCCACACTCAAAGTCAGCTCATTGCCATTAATCTCCAGAGCGAAGAGTTTTTTATTTATTTTATTCACCTGGCGGAAAGGGGTTAATACCTTGCAATTACTATTACTTTCATAATTTTTCCTAGATTCATTAGATAAGATAAATAAGCCCCAAGTTGCAGCTAACTGAGACTTATTGGACTACATGCAGGCAATCACTCGAGTGAAAAATTAGGAGTGTGGGAAACATATGCTTATACTGGGTAGATTTTGGAAATGACACTTAATAGCATTTTTTGGGTGAGCCCTATATGTTTCTGACAGTTCTCACTTTCCTGTATCATTTCCACTGAAAACAACATATAACTGTGATGTTGGCTTGATAGCTGAGGAGGGCATGTTAAGTACCATGGAAATTGTAGGGTAAAAGTAAAAGATTAAAGTAAATCATTCAGTAATTTAAGTTTTGCAGTGCTAATTTGTAGAATTGGGGGGGGGGGGGATTGCCAGGAGGCTACTGCCCCGCCTAGTCTACAAAATCTTCACCTCATATGTTCTGGCAGGATAGATGCTTGGTAAATATGGTTCAATGATCCATATTAATGGAATACCTTGGATAAAGTAAACTACACTTTACATTTTCCAAATGTACATCATTGAAGTATTATGCAATAATTAAGACACTTATGCGTTACAACAAACAAATTGCGAACCACTGATGTGTGTGTCTAAATATGTATATCCTGATCCAGATGGATCATGTGAACCGGCATCATAACAAACCGCTTGGTGTGCCGGGTATGCCTATACATACAGCGACATGCCCGAGCACATGGAGCGGGATGTTCTGCTTGATGTGGTGGACTCCCATGCATAGTGTCTGGCCGTTGCCAGAAATTACCAGAG
>NC_061827.1:425255-430255 GCF_019202785.1 Penaeus chinensis | reverse complement strand
CCCTGTCCAGGCCACTGTTGTTCAGAACTCCCTGGTGGGAACTGTACACACTGTGCAGTCTCCCCTGACACCCCAGGCTCCTCACACCCCACAGGCTGCCCACACTTCACAACCCTCCATCTCTCAGGCTGCACACCCACAGCATCTCACACAGGTCTACACAACCCCTACCCACCAGCCAGCTGCAGGAGGAGTGCCTGCCCAAACTTCCTCGGCCACACAAATCTCAGTTCCAGCCCACGTTTCGGCAGCAAGCTCAGAGACCATTCAAGTGAATGAGGTCACCATCCCACAGCCACTCATCCCCATCGAGAAGTTTATCCAAGCTGTCAAGCTGGAGATTGACACTAACAAGGAGGGGCTGGAGACACAGCAGGAGGATGGTTCAGTTGGGATTCCTGACCTTCTGGACAGCCTGGTGGACATGAGGCAGATCTATGACAGCAAAACAGAGCCGGAGGAAATGGGCACATCCCACAACTCGGTAAATAATGTGTCAAAGGATTGGTGCTAGTTGCACAGTGTAACACTTTACTTTCCTCTTTCCATCCATTGTTTGCAAGTAATGACCGAAATTGCTTTAGAAGGCAGAGGGGGGCCTCTTTCTAATCCCAGGGAAGAGATGTATTGCATACAAGTTTATAGGGGAGCATGCAGGGCATGTAACTCGCAGTTTGGAGGAAGGAGAAATTTGATATTAATATTGGTAGTGGATATTTCAATACTAGCAGATATTTATAATTTATTTTTCCTTCTATTTCTTGAAAGAGTTATGAAGAAATTTAATTGACATATGATTTTATTGCAGGTTATGGATTGTTCTTTTTCATAGACATTTGCAAATGTCATGATCAGGAAGTTTAGATTTAGGGAATCCTCTGACCTGGAATCAGAAGAGATGTATAACCTCTGAATATTTTTTATTTGAAGTAAAAGTGTTTAAGGTGTCCCCCTTGCATGCAGCTAATCCCTTATCATTTAAGTTCTCACAAAAATCTGACTTAACATGGTGTTCAGAAGCTTTAACCCTTCTGCACCTGGCAAAAGTTACATAGCATACTGCCTAGCAAGACATTTTTCAAAAAAAATAAAGTGATGCATATCCCAGTGTTGCCACACAGCCTATAATATCCATGTCATTATTCAATATAGGATTGAAAATATGATATGAAATCACCTGCCGCAGAGGGTTTAATTTTCTACTTCACATCAGAGTATTTCCTCTTTACCTTACGCATAGTTACTATTGCTAGACACACCCTATGTTCATGCTTCACTTTGATTTAATGACCATTTAATTAAATATTTAGTTCCACATAATTTTTTTTTTTTTTTTTTTTTTCTCCCCTTTTTTCAGTTTTGTAATATATATGGATTGCAGATGAGAGGTGTGTGTGATTAAGTAGATGTTACCCACTATGCAGACATTCCCAGCTTCCCTCCCATCATGAGCAAGTGCATTCCTTCTCTCTCTCTCTCTCTCTCTCTCTCTCTCTCTCTCTCTCTCTCTCTCTCTCTCTCTCTCTCTCTCTCTCTCTCTCTCTCTCTCTCTCTCTCTCTCTTACTCTCTCTCACTCTCTCTCTGTGTCTCTCTCTCTGCGTCTCCCTCTTTCTCTCTCTGCGTCTCTCTCTTTCTTTCTCTCTCTCTCTCTCTCTCTCTCTCTCTCTCTCTCTCTCTCTCTCTCTCTCTTTCTTTCTCTCTCTCTCTCTCTCTCTCTCTTTCTTTCTCTCTCTCTCTCTCTCTCTCTCTCTCTCTCTCTCTCTCTCTCTCTCTCTCTCTCTCTCTCTCTCTCTCTCTCTCTCTCTCTCTCTCTGCGTCTCTCTCTTTCTCTCTCTCTCTGCGTGTCTCTCTCTCTCTCTCTCTGCGTGTCTCTCTCTCTCTCTCTCTGCGTCTCTCTCTCTCTCTCTCTCTCTCTCTCTCTCTCTCTCTCTCTCTCTCTCTCTCTCTCTCTCTCTCTCTCTCTCTCTCTCTCTCTCTCTGCGTCTCTCTCTCTCTCTCTCTCTCTCTCTCTCTCTCTCTCTCTCTCTCTCTCTCTCTCTCTCTCTCTCTCTCTCTCTCTGCCTCTCTCTCTCTCTCTCTCTCTGCCTCTCTCTCTCTCTCTGCCTCTCTCTCTCTCTCTGCCTCTCTCTCTCTCTCTGCCTCTCTCTCTCTCTCTGCCTCTCTCTCTCTCTCTGCCTCTCTCTCTCTCTCTCTGCCTCTCTCTCTCTCTCTCTCTCTCTCTCTCTCTCTCTCTCTCTCTCTCTCTCTCTCTCTCTCTCTCTCTCTCTCTCTCTCTCTCTCTCTCTTCTCTCTCTCTCTCTCTCTCTCTCTCTCTCTCTCTCTCTCTCTCTCTCTCTCTCTCTCTCTCTCTCTCTCTCTCTCTCTCTCTCTCTCTCTCTCTCTCTCTCTCTCTCTCTCTCTCTCTCTCTCTCTCTCTCTCTCTCTCTCTCTCTCTCTCTCTCTCTCTCTCTCTCTCTGCCTCTCTCTCTCTCTCTCTCTCTCTGCTCTCTCTCTCTCTCTCTCTCTCTCTCTCTCTCTCTCTCTCTCTCTCTCTCTCTCTCTCTCTCTCTCTCTCTCTCTCTCTCTCTCTCTCTCTCTCTCTCTCTCTCTGCCTCTCTCTCTCTCTGCCTCTCTCTCTCTCTCTCTCTCTCTCTCTCTCTCTCTCTCTCTCTCTCTCTCTCTCTCTCTCTCTCTCTCTCTCTCTCTCTCTCTCTCTCTCTCAAAAACATAATGGTTACATGCTGTGCTATTATTGTTACTATGATTATTTTTGGACTCTAACCCAAAGGATTGCTGTGCACACATTGTTTAAACATCATCCTCTTTTTTTCTTTCTTTCTTTGTTTATTTACTTATTACTTTCTTTCTCTCTTTTGACATCCTTTCTTTACAAAAATATACGTTGAGTCTGCTATTCCTTGCAGGAAGCCAGTGAGAACCTGTATGACTTTACTGAAGAATATCCTGAGACATCCGCTTCTTCGCGATCAGACGCTCAGTTGCCGAGGGTCAGTTGCTTGCTCCGTAGTAAAGACGGGGGTCACACGACAGCAGCATCGCTTATTGTTTTTTCCATGCAAAATTTCTCTTCTTGATGTCTTGAGTAACCCAAAGTGGAAGTGATCCCCCAACCCTAAATTTTTTGTAAATGATAATAATGATAAATTCATTATTCATTAGATGTCAATAGGTTCTCATTCATGTAGTGGAGTCAGAGCTCTCGAAAATGCCAGGCTATTATGGAAGTATGCCAAAATAATGACACAGACACCAAAACTACAATCCTTTTTCTTTGCCATCATGAATATGGAGCTAATAGCTGCAACATATACCTTCATTAAATTAACTAAGGTTAAGGTGCTAAATAACACAAACTTACATACCTTGTTAAACCTTTCCCTGTTTTTACATTTGTTATAGTTGTGGAAGAAATGTTTTACTTTTCTTTATGGTTTAGGCTTCCAGGATTTATATTTCTCTTTATCTATTTTGTCCTCATATAATTTTTTTTCCATATTGAAACTAGTCCTGGTTATGCAATACATATTTTGTTATAGTACTAGTTGATTATATCTTGAGTGCTCCAGCTTAAAAATTAGCACTATAATTTGACGTTTTGCCATTGAAATTTGTTGAACATGACAAAATCATTCTAGTGTGCATGTAAAAACGAGTGGAGTGTCATATTTAGGTGTGTGATTTATTGCAATTATTCTTGTATATTCTATAAATTGCTTAATGCAAATTTAGCTGTTGTTTGGTTAGTTTCAGACAATATTTTCCCCTCTCCCTTTCATTTTGCAAATCCAGACAGGCCAGAGGTAGGGTTTGGGACTTATGCTAGATTCCTATCTCTAATCAGTTTGTGAAGCCTTGTTAGCTTAAAAGACAAAATGAGAGTCTATTTCCGCTGAAGTGCTTATTGCTGGCTTTTCTACCAAATGGTGTTCAGCCTCATTGATTCAGCTTAGTCAGGGTGGCATTGAGCCCATGCTCTTGCATTGACAATACATATGCAGTACATCAGTGTACTTGAAAATACTTCACCAAAAATATTTCATATCTTTAATTAGATAATACATTTTGAGATTGGGCTGGTATCTTTCTGTCTTTATACTAATAAATGTGTATACTTAAAGAAATATGTCAGTGATAAGGGCCCAGTCACAGAGGCTTATGTAACATTAAGTTTTCTTTATATGATCATTGATCACCAGGGTTTGAAAAGTAGAGAAATAAACTTTGTTTAAAAAGTGACAAGCATTTTTTTTTTTTTTTTTTTTTTTTTTTTTAATTAATTATAGTGATTATTCCAGACACAGTTGGATCATTTCATTTGTAGTGTTGTTGTTGTTGTTTTTTCAGACGTTTCATTTTATATATTAGTAGCTTTTTCCCCCTTTACTATAATTTGAAATCAGGCAATAGCTTATCTAATATACATTTTTGTTAGTTCAGGAGGATTAGATCATTTTTTCTTAGAAAAAAATGTATATTACTTTCACATGCAGCGTCTTTCACTTTTTCCAAATTCAGATCTTTGTTATTTTGAAGGATTGCAGCCAAAACCATATTTTTATTTTACTAGATTTATTACACAGTTGTTCAGTTAAAGAAGAAAACCACAATTACATGTTTTGTTCTTGTGTCTATGTGTATTTTGGTTTCTCAAGTAATTTCCAAATGGCATTTTAGAGAAGCAATGCTGTAGAGAGTTGCACTTACCAAGGCTTTTATTGTAGCTTGCTTCTCTTTTGGAGAAAATGTCCCCTTCACAGTTTGATGCTCTTTATGATTTTTTTTTCTGGAGCAAGTCAATATTTGTTGAAGCTCAATACTTGTGCTCAAGAATATGATTTATGTTAATTTTTTTAAGGTGTTACTCACAGGTCTTAATTTCCCAGCAGAATCAGCCAGCTGCCTCAGCACAGCCAAAGGAGGAGAAGAACAATGTAGGCAAGTACAAGTGCCACTACTGTAACCGTGTGTGCCAGAAGAAGGAGAGCCTGACGCGCCACAT
>NC_061827.1:409783-412655 GCF_019202785.1 Penaeus chinensis | reverse complement strand
TGCAGTAGAAAAAGCGAAATTGTTTTCAATGGTTATATTTGATATATACTGTCCTGATTTTTGCTCTACAGAAGCCAACTACAGCTTTGATATGAGCCTCAAGAACTGGGAAGGATATATCACTATATAGCAGGGAGGCTCTAGGGTAAACTTCATAAATGCTTCACCTCATAAAAATGATAGACTACACTAATATCATGCAAAGTCATATTTGATTTCTAGCGGACATTTACCCCTCTTTATAGGGGTGATATACAAGGGTTCAATGAGAGCCAGCATCATATGAAGCTGTTGCCATGACAGGGGTATGTTACCTTGTAATTACTTACTTGACACTCAAGCCACTATATTCTGGTGAGATAATGCTAAGACATGTTTATTTCATTGTAAGTTACCAAAGAGGTTATGATTTCTTTACAGTAAAACTACTAGACCTTGGCAGTATGTAACAAATGCAATCCATCAGTGCCAGATTCAATGTTATCAGCATCATGCAGTTTTCTGCTAAAAGTACCACTTTAACCCAACTGCCCCGGATTTGTGTTCTGTCCACTATAGTTTTTTGTGAATGTTGTTACATAGAAATGGCTCCACATGTGCCAAGCCGGCAAGGAGTCAATCAGCACCCCTAGTGACCGAACCTGATTTCCCCATTCCTTGAAAAGTGTGTTTCTTTTTAATACAGTTGACATTGATACTGTTATTATTGTTATTGATGTTCTGATTATTAAAATGTTATTAAAATCTTGATAACATTTAATACATTGAAATAATGCAAAAGACCCTTTCCATAAGTCAAAGAAAAGGGTAAACATGTGAGATAGGTAGGACTAATAACTGACTCCTTGGTGACTGAGCACATATTGAGCCATCTATATGTAAATACAATAAATAAACTTATATTACATTGGGGCGTAGCATGTATTCATGACATACGTGGCAATTGGGTTAAGTGTATGGGTTTTAAAAATTACATTTTTTCATTTGTCAGAATTTAATAATTTAATTTAATATTTTATTGGTAGTTAACTAGAATAAGACTGGAGTCAAATGATGTCCAAGTATTCATGCCATAGCGAAAGCCAATAAACACCCTTTTTTTTTTTTGTGTGTGTGTGTGTGTGTGTGTGTGTGTGTGTGTGTGTGTGTGTGTGTGTGTGTGTGTTTGTGTGTGTTTTTATATATTTAGATAGATAGATATATTCAGGCAAGATTGAGTTAAACTCGTTCTTTATTTCATGAACTGCTGATGAGGTTAACAAGGTCCATCAGCTTGAATATACATGCTGAAGATTTGTTACCATTGCTCAGGTGCAGCATTCTTTGATGCATAGATCTGCTGACTGTGATAAGATTTTGTACAAATTATTGTTTTTACATGATATTATCATTTTATGTGTTCTTTATGAACCTTACATTTGTTTTTTCTGTATGCCTTACATTATTTTGGATAATTAACATTTTTAAAATGGGCAGTTAAGGCTGTATATTTTATAAAACCATACACATAGAAATCAAGAGTGGTTTTGTTAGATCATTCAAATCATAGACAGGAGATTTTTGAAAATATTTGTTTCATTTTCCATCTCTTGGCAGAAATCTTGGGTCCAAATAATTGAAAAGGACATGGAAAAAAATCTGTATTTATATGGATGAAACAGAAAGGAAGATGACAAAAAAAAAACAAAAAAAAAAAACAGAAAATGCCAATATTCATGTCACAGTATTATCAGTATTATAACATAATATAGGCTGATAAGTATCACAAATATTTTGATTTAAGGGTGTGCAGTAGTTGATATGTGTCAGAGGTACTGCTTCATGACATAAAATTTTGAATTAGCATTTTTCAAAAATATTTTCAAAGATATAGTGAGACCATCACCTCTTGAATCATCTTAGGCTGTCTCTTGTAAACACACAGGACCACTTCAGAATATATGCGTCCCACTACAAATAGTGTATAATATCAGAGAAGTGCACAGTGTCACCTTATAATTTACCAGGACAGCAATTGCATAAACTGAACATTTGATCATAGGTAGACAGCATTATCTTATTTGCATCATTTTCTATATTTTCTTTTTCTTTTTTTTCCAATTTTGATTGTTTAACTTCTCTGTTCATTCCATTGACTTGGCTGTTACAAAAGGCCCTAGTACCTTTTCCACCACTTACTGCATTTCCTCTTTCCAATTGTATCGCCTGCATGCGGAACACCTCCCAAATGGTGACGGTAGTGACCATTTTCACTTGACTATTTCCAGAATATATCTATATACAATATAATAGTCTCCTTTATATAATAATATTTCTTTTAAATAATGATATGTGCTATTCTTGGATGGTGCCATGCTTGTGATATGATCAGACTATTTGCATATGGAAAGTTCATATGGAAACTCAAAAATGGACTGAAAGTGATTGTGTGAAATGTTGTAAATCTCTTTTAGACTCCATTGTACAAGTTTTTCTTTTGATTTTGTTATAATTCATTTGGTCAGTGCTAAGACATGACAATTTTTTATATTTTTATTGATAATCAATGGGAAACAGCATTGCTTTTACCTACTCATTCTACCTGTCTGTCAGCACAGGATGAAAACAAAAGTTATTTATTGCTTATACAATACTGGGGAGGAATTGATGACACAAACTTCCCTTAAGGAGATATTGTTCTCAAAATCACACTATGTATGTATGTATTTATCTCATGCATACCATTCTCTCCAGATCTTTATGCCTAGTCTTTGTCTTTCATGTTGTGGCTTTGTTTCTAACCTTCTTTGTGTTTTCTGTTCTCTACCTCAGTCATTTCATAAGTTTCAGTTAGATTAAATTTTTTTGTTTTTGTTTTATTATTATTATGATT
>NC_061827.1:399783-404783 GCF_019202785.1 Penaeus chinensis | reverse complement strand
TATTCTCAATTATCTTATATTGCTGTTAGTAATGTTCATGATATTATAATGATTATAAGTTCTATATTAATATTGCTAGCAGTGACATTGATAGCATTAGTGAAAAAAATATTTCAAAATAATCTCAGGGAACAATGAAATTAGGTGAGGTCACGAAATTTACTAATTGACTCCTTGGTGGAGTCCTCTGTTTGTAGAGACATTTCACAAAACAAAACTACAGTGAACACAGATTCCCCGGTGGTGTTGGATTGATAAGAATATAACTTGACCCATGATTTTAAGAGGTGCACTGTGGATTATTATTATTATTATTATTATTATTATTATTATTCCTCGTGACTTGAGAAAACAGTTTCATATAATGTTCTGTATTCACTTTGCCTAACACTGAAGTTTGTGCCTTTTGGAGGTAATGTTTGTTTTTTCCTATATTTTTCACCCTATCCCCTACAATCTTGAGGAACCTGTGGGTGACTGGGTTTTGGTGGGGGGGGGGGGGTCCCTCACACCAAGTTTGATTTTAAAACTGTAGAGAAAACACCATTTTGGCAAAGACAATCCAGTTTTTCACCCAAAAATAAGATTTTTATTGTAAGGTAATTTAAAACGTAAAATAAAGGGCAAAAATGAAACACCTGAGCCAAGAATTGCTTTTTATATAATAAAGAAAGTGGAAAAAAGAAAACCCTGAGCCATGATTTGGCCTTGATTGATTCAACACGGCATTGCGTGGATGAATCCCTGCCCAATTGGAATAAACTACGAAAAAGCTCATTGTACAAACCAAAAACCTTCCTAACCCAGGGGCTACACCTCCAGACCCCCTTCGATTGCTGTGTTTCCCTAGCTGATCACAGCTTTCTTTCGATATTGTGACATAATAAGGTCTTCCTGTGTTTTAAATTTGACTTTCTTGATTAGTTTGCATGTTCTTCCACTTTAATAGCATTTTGTGTTTGTTTACTAAGATCCCATGCCCTCTAGATTAACTTTTTTTTAGGTTTGCCTGTAGTTTCTAAATTTTGCATCACAAAAAAAAAAAAAAAAAAAAAATCTGTTCAAAATTACTGAATTTCGAAACAGTGATGGATAAACTTTTTCAAAAGTATAAATGGGCATACATCCACATATCTAAAAAATAAGCAAAATAGCAGCAAGAATTTTTATTCTTCACACATTTTTTTCTTCTTCTGTTTAGATATGATCAAGAAAAGATACCTGAGATCTTCACAAGGAACAAAATAATGTAAATTTTGAAAAGTATGTCTCCTTCAGAATTAATGCCCATTGTATATACTATTAAGAATACTTTTTTTTCAAAATCAACATGAATGAACATTTTGAGCTTTCAAAACATTTTTTTGACTTGTGTAACTTGCAGTTTTACTTATTTGTATAAAAGATTGAGTCGGTTCCTTGTCAGAAACAGTTATTAGGTTTTTAAGGTTTGAGGATTCATTTGTGTAACTGATAAATCTATATGCTTATTATATATTATATATATTGTTTTAGAATGACAAGGTTGCTGTGAAGAGTTAATTTTTATTAGTATGGCAGATATTACTGATGTGTCAATTTCTTTCTTGAGCGAGGAATTATTCTAGAGAAAATATTGAACCTCCTTTCAACTGAGGAGACAATGCAGGGGAGACTATGACAACTTTTTTTAACATGTAAATTTTTAGCTTGACAAATTCCCTAAAACCTTTAATATTCAAATATAACAGAAGAAAACATAAGAATAGGTTCTTTATTTGAAGATTGAAAGTCAAAGTTGATCCCATGTACAAATGGACATTGGCAACATGTTTGTAGAGGAACTTGCTGTCTAGGCCATAGTTGATGTTCGTTTCATTTCTATTGCTTTTTGATGTTGTTGTTTTTCCGTTTCTGTTTATTAGTAGTAGTTTTTCATCATCATCATCATCATGCATTTACATTGAGAACTATTAACTTACTTTAATTTAAGTATTTGAGATAGACAGTACAAGAATATATGTATATATGTATGTGTGTGTGTGTGTGTGTGTTCTTTAATGTATTCTGAAACTCCATATAAATTGATTTATGTTGGTTCATGGTTGCAAAAAAACAAAACAGGATCAACAAAAATTGTTTTGACATACACCGTAAGATTTAACAATGCTCTTTTAACATGGAAGATAAACTTGAAGCATTGCAGTTTTATCATCAGAAATACATAGCAGGATTTTAAAGCATACTTTTATATCAGATGAGCTGAAGAATCACTTGACATCTATGACCTCTCACCATAATATATATGCAATAATTTTATACTTTTAGAGCATAATATTTGTGCTTTCATTTGTAATATATTTATTGTTATTTTATTTTCTCTAATTAGAGACTTTATTTATTAATAGAGTTTTAAATGCTTTAAATATTTTAACTTTTTAATATCAAAATTTTCTGCCACGTCAACATCCAAGGTCATTAGCAGCATATACAAAATATAGCAATAGAGAGGAGCTTGGGGGCAAGGCCCCAGGTAAGAAAGGTTTTCCAGAATGGTCAAAACAGACAAATGTACCAGTCATCAAAGGTCACACAGCATCATGGGAAAGTATGGTGACAAAAGGGTAAAAATTATTTAACAATTTTGTTAGGGGGGGCAGAAGAAGGGGATGAAGAAGAAGAGCAAAAGGAAAGAGGGAGAAGAAAAGACCCTGCAAAGTTAGTTGAGGCAGGGGCTGAGGTCCAAGGCAGGTGATCCCTACATTGGGCCTCAGTCCCCGACTCCTATGCCCCCCCCCCCCCCCCCCCTGCAACAACAAAGAGCAATTAGGAATTAGGGGGGTTAATCCCACAAGGTGTTCACCGCTAATGACCTGAGCTGCTGGCACGGCAGATAATGTAAAACAATGATATCTCACTGTCTGTGACTTCACTTCTATTTTTTGCCACATCCCTGGTTAATTTGAAGCTGCCTGATATGATGTAATATATCCAGTTTCCATTATTTCCTCTTTATTATATTATCTTGTGGATCACTTTTGCTTGCTTCTATGTATGAGCACTACCATGGTATTAAAGTTCTGTAGTGACAGACATCAATATGATGTTTGTTAATCCTGGTGCAGAGGCCATCTCAGTTTCACTATAATAAGCTTTATCTCCTTTTTCCATTTTTGTGTTTTATTCTTGTATTTCTCTCTCTCTCTCTCTCTCTCTCTTTCTCTTTCTCTTTCTCTCTTTCTCTCTCTCTTTCTCTCTCTCTTTCTCTCTCTCTTTCTCTCTCTCTGTCTCTCTCTCTCTCTCTCTCTCTCTCTCTCTCTCTCTCTCTCTCTCTCTCTCTCTCTCTCTCTCTCTCTCTCTCTCTCTCTCTCTCTCTTTTTAATATATATTTCTTTAATGCTGGATACCCTGCATCAAGTTGATTTCAGCATTTTCAATTGATAGCTAGGGGATATCCCCTACCTACAGGTGAGAATGCCAGTTTTGTACATACATACATACCTGTGTGCGTGCGTGTATGTGTGTGTTTTCCTAAAGTCTCCAGGAAAATGTTGTGTTTACTGTAGTATTTGTTTTGTGAAATGTCTCTGCACAAAGATGGATCTGTAAGTGCTTAGCCACAAAGGAGTCAATTAGTAGACCTTGTGACCTCACATTTTTTCACATTTCCTTAAATTTGTGGGAAGAAGTTAGTTAGTTAGTTAGTTTTTTTTTTTTTTTTTTTTTTTTTTTTTTTTTTTTTTTTTTTTTTTTTTTTTTTTTTTTATACTAATGCTATCAGTATCGATGCTGTTATTTTTATTATAGACATTATGATTATTATAGTGTTATTGACATCACTAACAGCAAGAATGATTAAGGGGACCGTCCCTGAGAAAATGCCGACTTCCACTCTTTTGTTGAAAGATAGAAAATGGTCGTACAGATTTTAATGAAATTTGGTAGGATGAAAGAGTACTTTATTACGCATCTCTATACTGAATTTTATTTAATTTGACTAAAGGGAATTGTAGGCGCAACGAAAAATCAATTTTTTAAAGTTAGGTTAACTCTAGCCTTCTCACGTCCCAGAGTTATAACTTGATTTTCTATATTACTTTTGCAGAGAAAACCTCTAGGTCATATAAACAAAACAACATATTCCAATTTGGAAATTCATTAATTTGTTTCAAAATTACCGCATGTTACATAACTGCAAAAAAAAAAAAAAAAAAAAAAAAAAAAAGGTTAAAAATATATATTATGAATTTTAAAAAAACATACGTAGTTCTATGCGCATACTGATGTTCTGTTTAGGGGAAAAAGCATTTTGAGATCGGACAAAAACTGTAAGCCGTGAGAAGTCTGAAATAAGAAAAAAAAACTTTACGAGTAATCGACCTTCAAACTTTTTTGATAAATTTCTTTTAATTTTAAATATTTTTTTCACTTGCTTACTGGCTACTTTTTACATAAGAGAAAGGCCAACCATTTTATTTCATTCAGATCGGATCAATAGTTATTGCACAGCATCACAAAATGCAATATAATATAGCACTGAAGTCATCCTGCGCTGTAACTATGCGGTTCACGTGACCATAAAATAATGTAATATCACGTCCACGCACTTTTAAACTTGTTTTTTCTGCCACCTCGGTTGTCCCATTTTCTTTTTTACCCGTCCCCCCCCCCCCCCGACCGAAAATGGGAGATAGGGAAGATAAGGGGGTGTGGGGGTAAATATAAATATGCTCTTACGTAACTTACGTAATCACCCATAAGCAAACAGGGTGTACAACGGGAGGAAGGGAGAGTAAGAAGAAGGCTAATACTTACTACTCATGGTTCCTGGTCCCCTTTCAACTGAAATGAGGAAAAATCCTCAACTCAGTTGAAATATCCCTTCGGAGAGTATCATGGGCTACCAACCCACTGTGAAATTTGCTGATTAGCGAAATAGTTGTTCGGTGTTAGGCCCTTGATTGACCACCTAATTTTTCTTCGGGGGAGTTCATATTCACATGGGTAATTCTACAGTAGTA
>NC_061827.1:377283-384783 GCF_019202785.1 Penaeus chinensis | reverse complement strand
CAAGATCACACTTGTATCTATGTAGATATGTGGTAGGTTTCCAGAAAGGGGGTGACTAACCTTTTGGAAACAGGTAGTTATTAGATATTTTTATTTGTTTTTTGTTTTTTACTTATTTTATTTTAATAATCTTTTTTATGTACAGGAAAATTGACTTTACTATGTAAAGGGAATTTCTGACTGCATAAGTTTATAACAAAACTAACAAGAAGTACTGTTATTATTACAGTGCTACAACTTTACTATAACAGAGAGAAGTAGAACAGTAGCATATCAGTTTAGGATTTTATAGAGAAAGGAGTAGACAACATGATAGTAATTCTTTTATAAAATATATGCTGCTGAGTGTTTTTTTCTTTTCTTGTCTTTTCTTTTCTTTATTTGAAAAAAAACATTTGTAAAAAAATTATTTTCCCAATGAACTGCCCTTGTATTATATTTTATTATTAATTTTATATCCAGTTTGTGTATAATGCATATCAGACTCTTGAATATTGTGACAAATGTAAATTCTAAATAAAGTTAACACAGCTGCAGCAACACATTTTTTTTTCTATCTTTCTTTGTCTTTTTTCTTACTCCATATGATTTTAAGATCTTGCTTTCTGGTCTTTAGTGAAAAAAAGGAAAATTGATCAGAAAAAGATTGATGATATAGCAAATTATCACTTGACTGAAACTCTGTATTATGTATTTTGCTTACATTCATCCTCCTAAATATATATAACCCTTTCAGGGAATTTCGAATCTTTTCTCTGTCGCTTACAGATTTTTATATACATATTTCTTGATTGTTTTTATTCCCTGAAAGTTTTTATTTGCCCTTAAATGTACTTCTCTTTTTCACTTGAAATACTTTTATGGCTATTTACATATGTATATATATATATATATATATATATATATATATATATATATATATATATGTATATATATATAATTTTTTCCTTATTTTCCATCCGTCTCTCATTTGTTTGCATTAATTTTTTTGTATTTGCATTTTCCCAGATTATTATAATATTTGCCAAGTATCTAATTCCTTACTTTCTTTCAGAGGCTATAACTCAAAAGAAAATAATGCATGTTTTGTTCCCTTCCCCTCCTCCCTCTCCATTTAGATTAATGTTCCACTTGCTTCTCCTACTTGCCTAGAATTCATTTTCATTTCCTTATTCTTCCACTTTTATGTCATGTTTTTAGAATCATATTCTTTTCTCTTTTTTATCAGCTTGTTTCTTTTTATATTTTCTTCCCTTCTTCCTTTTTTGTTTGTTTTCCTCCTTTTTATACCTGTGTTTTTCCTCCCTCGTTAAAATTCTCTGCTTTTTATATTTTGGTTTTCTTTCACACTGTTTTTATTGTTTTTTTCTTAATTCCTTATTTTCCATTTTCTTTATTCCTTTGCTTCCCCTTTCAATTCCCTGTATACTATCATTTCAAAATTATATAAATGCTATTGATACAAGCTAATGAAAAGAAGATGAATGATATTCAAGCACAGATGATTCTGACAAGAAAAAAATTATACAAATAATAATAAGGCAAAAAAATATATATAAGCATAAATTCAATATATATCAAGCGCATTTAGAAACCTTGCAATATCTTTAGATAATCAGAAATATATATTTAACACTTTGTAGTAACACAGCAATTGCAAGCAACTTTACTGCATAATTGACGGTTGAAATTGAAATATGATATATGTAAATTAATGCTTGCCCCTTCATCAACTAGCCCATCTAAATTTGATTTCCTAAACCCTGCCTCTCCTTCGATTATGGCTCCAAAAGACACTCATACCCCCTCCTCAGTGTTTACGGTCAACTCTATCCATTCCGAATTACCCACCCAGGTCATTACTCAACCTTCTGAATACACCCCTTCCTCTCTTCCAACATCTACTACATCTTCTGCTGCATAGTCTTCTTCATTGTCTACCACTACTTCTTATTACTACTCTTCATCCTCATTGTCCTTATTGTCCTCCCAAAAGTGCTACCTCTATCCATACCACCCCATTTCCCCCCTCCCTCGTCCTTCTATTGCTTCCACCTCTACAAACCTTTTGTGGGATCTCTTCTCTTCCAACAGTGTCTCCAAAAACAGGTTGGCAAAGTTTCCTTTCACAGTCGTTCCAATTATTCATGCTTTGTCACAGTTACATCTGGGTCCCAAGCTCATGCACTATCAACCCTCACTGACCTCACTGGCCTCACTGGCAAAACTATTCCTGCTCAAGCTCACTCCTCCCTTAATACTCGTACCGGACCTGTTTCCATCTCTCCGACTGATTGCCATGTCTACAACAAGGACTCGTCAGACTATGTAAACAACTTACTTGCATGCCTCATCAACTATGATGCAGTGGCAGTCCAGTGCTATCCTATTCCTCCCAGAGGCCAACAAAGTCCTACACCAATATTGCCAAGATTAGCTTCCATAGACCTGACCTCTCCTATGAAGTTTGTATTGGTGGCCCCCCAATCCTTAGCCCGTTGTTGTCGTGGGGGGGGGTTAGGAGACGGAGACTGAAACCCAATGATGGGGAAATCCTCAACCTTGGGACTCAGCCATCAACTCAACTAATTTTGCATGGTCCTGTTTTTTTCCACTCATACTTTTCGTTTCAGTCCCTTTGCCAATCTTTTCTACTATCCACCCCCCCAATCCCTTGCCCGTTGTTGTCGTGGGGGGGCTTAGGAGGCGGAGACTAGGAACCAATGGTTTGGAACTCCCCAACCTTGGGACTCGGCCCTCGACTCAACAAATTTTGCATGGTCTTTTTTTCCGCCTCCTACTTTTTCCTTTTTGTCCCTTCACCAACCCCTTCTACTATCCACTTCCTAAGGTGTGAGAGCCGTGCTGAAAGGATGAAAGGCTGACTTTGTGCCAGTCCTGAACGGCCTGAGGGAGCCATGGGCACGGTATTCCCCTGCTTTAGTTGTCTAGCCCTTACCCCTCAAGCGACCCTGAGGGGTGGACCGTTTCTCTCCCCAACATACTCAAGGCTTATCATGGCCAACAATGAATAACCATTAACCATTAACCATACCATTATTAGAGGCAATCAGGCTTGCCTCTTCTTCAAATAGCTACACCAATTCAAACTCGCCCGATTCCCTGACCCCAGGCTCTCCTTTGACCACGGCTCTGAACACTACAACTAATACCCCCTCCTCAATGCCGACTAGTACAGTATCCACCCTAATCAACACCCCAGGAGACATTTCTACTCCCAACATGCTCAACTTAAACAACTATACCCCCACAACCTTCTTCATCAACTACCCCATCCTCCCTTATACTACCTTACAACCTTA
This sequence comes from Penaeus chinensis, assembly GCF_019202785.1. Lineage (NCBI taxonomy): Eukaryota > Metazoa > Arthropoda > Malacostraca > Decapoda > Penaeidae > Penaeus > Penaeus chinensis. The sequence goes on along the minus strand of NC_061827.1, from coordinate 381,460 downwards.
TTGTCCACCTCCCCATAACACTACCTCCCTCAACACTACTCCCTCTTCCACATGCCCCCGTCCTTCTACTACCCCCATCTCTACAAAATTCTTAAATAATCTATTTAGCCCAGCCAAATGGGACCGATTTTTCGTGATCCCTCCCACAACGTCTCGCACTTTCTGCTTTGACAACCTCTTTTCATTCCTCAAATGCATATACATCCTTCACTTGATCTAACCCCTATACATTACCTTACCCAACCTTAACCCATTTACTCGTCAATTCCTTTGCCCAACTTTGACAACTAATCACTAACTCAACCACCCTTCACTACCATTTACTATAGTGCTACATGACCTAAGATGTCTAGCACATTTATTTGCTTTTAACCATTAACCATTCTACTATCCACCTCCTAAGGTGTGAGAGCCGTGCTGAAAGGATGAAAGGCTGACTTTGTGCCAGTCCTGAACGGCCTGAGGGAGCCATGGGCACGGTATTCCCCTGCCATACCTGGCCCTTACCCCTCAAGGGGACCCTGAGGGGTGAACTGTTTTTTTCCCCAACATACTCTAGGCTTATCATGGCCAATAATGAAGACGTAATCCCACTTTTAGGGGCAATGAGGCTTGCCCCTTCATCAAATAGCCCCAATCCCGGCTTTCCTTTGACCAACAACTGCCCCCTCATCAATGCCTACTAGTACAGTATCAACCCTAATCAACAACCAACCCCCAGGAGACATTACTCTCCCAACATGCTCAATTTCAACACCTTTACTCCCACAGCCTTCTTCATCAACCACCCCATCTCCCCTTATTACTACCTTACAACCTTATTGCCCACCTCCCCATAACGCTACCCCCCTCAACACTACTCCCTCCTCCACACGTCCCCGCACTTCTACTACCCCCACCTCTACAAGAATCCTAAATACTCTATTTAGCCCAGCCAAATGGGACCGATTTTTCGTGATCCCTCCCACAGCTCCCTACTCTAAAAACACCCTCCTCTTCCAGCAATGTCTCCAAAAAGAAGTAGGCAAAGTCTCTTTCCGTAGCCGACCCGACTACTCCCGTTGTCGTCACAGTAACATCTGAAAACCAAGCTATAACATTAACAAAACTAACTGATCTATGTGGTAATCCCATTCCTACAGAACCTCATCCAACCCTCAATACTTACACCGGAACTGTCTCTATCTCCCCAACAGATTGCCCAATCTATGACAAAGAATGGTCCGATTGTGGAGAAGACTTACTCGCCTGTCTCACAGACTATGATTCAACATATGTACAATGCTACTCCATTCCTCCCAGAGGAAATCATAAGAAATCCATTAACATTGCCAGAATTACTTTCCGTAGACATGACTTTCCCTTTAATGTTTACATAGGTGGGGAATCCCTACCTGTCCGACCATACCAACCTTCCTCCTCGTCAGTGCCAAAATTGTTGGCGTTTGGGACACCTAGCCAAACACTGCCAATTCACAGCCAGATGCCCGCTATGTGCCCAACCAGGCCATACTCGATCAAACTGCTCTGCACAATCACGCACATGTGCAAACTGTGGCGGCCCCCATAATGTATTTTATAGAGGCTGCCCCACCTACAAATTTGAGTCTGAGGTAGCAACTCTCAGATTCAGACTTGGACTCACTCTACGTGAAGCCAGACAGGAAGCACGTCGACGAGGTTTTTCTCTTTTCCCCTACTCCAGTAATGTCGCTCACTCTGCCAATCCCCCTATCTCCCAAGCTCCTACACCCTCTTCTAAACCTAACCCCCCTCCATCTAACTTCCCCTCTTCTACCTCCTACCTTCCCCAGTCAAATTCTTTTGCCATCCTAAACCCAGACACTCCAATATCTACCCAGTCAAATTCTTTTGCCATCCTAAATCCAGACACTCCAATCTCTACTACAGCCCCAACACCTTCCCCTCTCCCTCCCCGCACTACCCGCAGCAGACAGAATAAACGTTCCACCCCCTCTTCCCCTACCCCACAATCACCTCCACCTTCCTTTGCCCCTATTCTTCAGACACCAGACTTCTCTTCCCCCCCTCACAAGAAAACCTTTATCTCACAAAACTCCCCAACCAACCTCATTACAGAAACTCTTGAAGATATCCAGAACTACATGATAGAGTCCCAAACTGATACTCATCCACCTTCAAATTCTACAATTCCCGCTCCCTCCACACTCAAAGTGACTGCCGATATTCATCCTCCTCCTACTCATATTCTCCCTACACCCAATCATCCTACCCCATCCCAACAAAACCCCCATTATCTTCACCCAGGGGCCCGGCCCATCTCTAGTTCCACACGACAGGTTTGATCGATCTGCCCAACCCACGACCTTCTCGGTCGTCCCACAGGCCTACTCCATCCAAGGTTGTCTCGGACAGAGACAACCTGATGGACAGGATCATCCTGTGGGAGTCGAGCCAAGTGGCCATATAGCCTGATTTGGCGATCACGGATTGTGCAAGTAACAGGTCCTGTACCGGTCTCACGGTGCAGCCGTTGGTTGGACATATGGTCCCGCCAACTGTATCCCATGACCCGGCGTAAGGATCTGTTACAAAAGGCATCAAGACGAGATTCCAAAGCACAAGATAGCGTCCAAGTTTCACTACCATATAGTAAATATGGCAGTATTAGGGCCTTAAAAAAAACATAGCTTGGTCCTTCTGCACTGGTAGCGGCATCTCCAAATACTCTTGTCGAGAGATTTCATGATCCCTGCTGCCAGGCCAATCCGTCTACTGACTTCCTGGTCTGACAGCCCAGAGTCGTGAACTGCACTACCGAGGTATATAAAACTCTCTGTGACTTCGATGTTTTCACCGCAAGCACATACCGACTGCATAGGGTCTCCTAGTAGGCCCCCCAAATCCTGGATTTTGGTCTTGGTCCAGGAGACCTCTAGCCCCAGGGGTTTCGCTTCATTGCTAAATGCATCAAGAGCCACCACTAGGGTTTCCAGAGAGTCAGATAGAATGGCAACATCATCAGCAGTCAAGGTCTGTAACCTTGATATTGCCAAGAGTTGCTCCACAGTGACTTTGGACAGTAGCTCTACCCAGTATCCAATCCATGCAAGTGTTGAAAAGTGTTGGTGCAAGAACACAGCATTGCCTCACGCCTGAACTAACAAGGAAGAAGCTCGACAGGCCCCCACCACACTTTAAAGCACTTTCAGTACCTGTATACAGGTTTGCTATTAATCCAACAATCCTTGTTGGAATTCCTCTCAGCCTCAGGATCTCCCAGAGTAATTCGTGATGGACCGTATCAAACGCCTTCTTGAGGTCGATGTAGGCTGCGAGCAGCCCATGTCCGAACTCACGACGGCGCTCTACAATGACTCGAAGCGCCAGGATGCGGTCTATTGTGGACTTACCAGGAGTGAATCCAGATTGCTCCAGCCTCTGGTGCCTCAGCAGGTGGTCTCTGATACGTCTCAGTAAGATGTGTGTGAGTACCTTGCCTGGTAAACTGAGTAGTGTAATGCCTCGGTGATTGCTGCAGTCCCACCGATCCCCTTTCCCCTACCAGAGAGGGATGACCACACCCCTCAGCAGGTCAGGGGGAATGGTACCAGTCTGCCAGATGGCAGACAGGACTGCATGCAAGCCCCTTACCAAAGGTTCTCCACCAACCTTTAACAATTCAGATGGGATGCCACAAACGCCTGCTGCTTTACCACTCTTCAGCTTGGAGATCGCCTCCCTGACTTCAGTCAGGGAGGGTGGATCCTCGCTGATGGGTGGGTCTGGCAGAGTAATCTCAACTTTACCCGCATCCCTGTTAACCCAATGGCGCCGGGTATAGCAAATTAAAAAATTGGTGGATCAACCTGATACAGCTGCTCAAAGTACTCAGCCCAATGCACATGCACCCCATCAGGATCTGAGATTATCTGACCAATTGCTGAGCGGACTGTGAGGAGGGCTTGGAGTTCAGCTTTCTCAGGGCTTGGTAGGCAGGACGAAGGTCATTTACTAAGAGATGGCTTTCGACCTCCTGATAAACTGTTCCTTATCCCTTTTCAACAGTGACCCAGTCCTGCACACCAGAGAACGGTGCAAGTTGCGATCCCCTGACAATCGAGTCGCACAAAAAGCATCTGTGGCTTCCAGTGTCTCCTGCGAGATGAAATTCTGTCTTGTTCTTGGGCATTCA
>NC_061827.1:339783-367283 GCF_019202785.1 Penaeus chinensis | reverse complement strand
AAAACGCCCCGAGGCAATGATTCGGCTTGAGGGACCGACATCACGCGCTCAGAGTCGGCGCGCTGCCGCCGTTCGCCAGAGCGTAGAGTTTTTTTTAATTTGCTATACCCGGCGCCATTGGGTTAAGAAGAACCAAAAATGTTTAAGTATGGCACAATAAGCATTGTGTGTATATGTACATGCATTTTCCCTTCCCATCCCAATTAGGCCCAGAAAATTGTACCCGAAGAGGAATGGGATGAGTTCCTGTCCTGCATGAAGACCAACCTCCCAGCTGCCTTCCGCCTGACAGGAAGCAAGAGCATGGCCCGTGCCCTCCTCAATGTGCTCAGCAAGAGCTTTTTTGAGCCCTTATCGCAGCTGGTTCCACCTGAGCTCACTGAGGATGAGATCAAGGCAGGCGAGGAACCAGTCAAGCCCCTACGCCCGATCTGTCTGCCATGGTAGGCTGCTGTTTTCTTTCCCCCATTGTTATGTGTGATTATATTCATCATGTCACCACATTGCATCGACCATTTGTTAACTTCTTATAATGAATCCTGATCTGGTTGGCATGCACTTAGTTGGGAAGCTTATCCTTCAAAGATTGAAGCAAATGGAATTAAATATATAAAGTAAATACAGTAAGATGAGCAAAAGGAAGATATGAAAAAAGATAAAAGCACTAAAAGAGAGAGAGAGAGAGAGAGAACGCAGCTCTAACCAATAACAGATATAGGCTATTTCCAGTAGGTATTTAAATAGATATTGATTTGCATGTGGTCAGAGCCAGCTGAGGGTGGGCTCCACTACTTCTTTTCTTCCTCTCAGGGGCTCATTCTTGAAATGTTAAGTTTCCAAATCATGACATCTCTATGACAGGCTGCCCAGCAATTGGGACAAAAAATTATCATGTGATGAAATATGACCAAGCAGCTGTGAGTTTTCTCCATGTTGTGATGGCACTTCACCAGTTGATAATGTGTTAAAGAGAATACACACTATATATTCAGACCCACAGGAAAAAAGATATTGCCAACAGGATATATTTAAAACCATACTGAAAATCAGACCAAGAAACGGCAACATTTTAGATCCATAAAGAAAATCCATCAACTTGAAGCATGCTTGATCTCTCTCCGTCTCTCCCTCTCTCCCTGAGGTACCCAGACAACCTCGCCTGGCAGTTGAACTTGACACGACGCAACATCCGTAGATGTGAGGCCTACTGGCAGCTGCACCAGTGCCTCATCTCGGAGACAGAGACAGGCAACATCAGCAGGCAGGAAGCTGTTAGTATGATCCCTCCACTAGTGCTCAATGTTGAACCACATCATAAGGTAAAGAGCTATGACTTGCTGTTAACTTGAATAATATTTTTTATTCATCAATTTAACAATCTTTTTTAAGCAAAGCTGTGCAATAAGTAATAACTATGTATGTCTATGATTGTTTGCTTGCTTGTTGTTTGTGTAATGTGTAAGAGCATCTTGACTTTCCAGGGGATGGGTTTAGACTTAGAGATTATTAGTGCACTATAGCATATAGTGCACTGATAATCTCCAAGTCTAAGCTGTTGTCATTGAAATGATCATTTTAATCTCTCTCATTGGAAAAACTGAACTCACTTCTTTGATAATTTCTGTTAAGGGCTAGTTTTTGTAATATGTGATTATATTTTTTAACCCAATGGCGACGGGTTACGCCTATAGGCGTCATAACAATACGCTCGAAATGTGGCGTGCGGCTGTCCGCCGCGGCGGCGCGCCAAAGTGCCCCGAGGCAATGATTCAGCTTGATGTACCGAATTCACGCGCTCAAAGTCGGCGCGTTGCCGCGGTTCGCCAGAGCGTAGTTTTTTTTAGTTTTCTATCCCTGTCGCCAAAGGGTTAACATTCAATAAAGAATAACCTTACCATTATAAAGAAAATATAGCTAATTCATGTACACTTTTTGAGGATAATGTTTTGCAGAAGCAACTTGAGACTGGTCCTTTTCTTGCAGATTTTAGACATGTGTGCAGCCCCAGGAAGCAAGACAGCGCAATTGATTGAGTTCCTTCATTGTTCTGAGGATGAGTTGGGAGCAGCCATTCCCCAGGGGATTGTTGTTGCAAATGATGTGGACAACCGCCGCTGCTACATGTTGACGCACCAGGCCAAGCGTCTCCAGAGCCCCTCCATCATTATCACCAATCACGATGCCGCCTTCATGCCCAAGATCTACCATACTCGGAAGGGTGAGCAAATCGCAGATGTGGTGTGTATTTTGAATATATATTGTTTTTTCTCTTTCTGGAAGGGGGACATGTTTTACATGATGACCTAGAAGAATTATATTTATTGTGTAATGATGAAAATGAAGCACTTAGTAATAACTCCATTTCCAGATGGAAGTGTTGGGCCTCTCAAGTATGACCGCATCTTGTGTGACGTTCCCTGCTCAGGAGACGGCACTCTCCGCAAAAACTTTGATGTGTGGGCCAAGTGGAATCCTGCCAATGGAGCCAATCTCCATGGGTGAGTTTGTGCACAGATTGAGGGCCAGGGCAGGTTATTTCTAATTCCAATTTAACTTCCCGACGGGTCACGCCGTGAGGCATCAAAACAAACCGCTCAATCTGTGGTGTGCAGCTGTGAGCCGGTGATTCGGCTTGATGTGCCGTGCTCAAAGTCAGCACATTGCCATTGATCTCCAGTTTTCTTTTTAGTTTTCTTCATCCGTCATCAAGGGGTTAATGTTGATATATGTTTACTTTTATTTTTCATTTGAAGGATATAAGTCTATATGAAATTGTACTGCTTATTACATTGTACAAGTTGAAACAGCTTTAGTAACCAGTTATTGTATTTGAATTTTAGAATCATTTGCACCCTGTGCTCAAGGGAGTTGTCTGCAAACCCTCTATACCATACTCTAGTCTTGATAGAGGATTAATCTCTATGGAGCTTCTCTAGTTTTAGATATCTGTGTCTCTAAATACATGATGTTCAGCATTTTTAATGAGACATCAGAAATGATAGTGTCCAAAAATATATACAAACTAACATGTGTACTAAGCTCAAATTAAATTCTGTCATATATGTGATATGCTGTTTATTTGTTTCTTTTTAAGACTCGGTGTCTCATTTCAAGAGCGGAGGCATTGCAAAATTCAACCTTGATTTACTCTCTCATAACTCTCACCTGTAGCTTGCAGCTGAGAATAGCCCGGCGTGGCTTGGAGATGCTAGAGGTGGGCGGACGCATGGTGTATTCTACGTGCTCCCTCAATCCCCTTGAAAATGAAGCCGTGATTCAGCGTCTCCTTATCGAGGGCAGTGGTTCCATCAGGTTACTTGATGTAACAGAGCAGCTACCTGGACTCAAGGTGCAGTGGACTCTCATATTATATTTATGAGTATACTTGCATAACACGATTGCACTTGAAGATAAGAATTTAGTTTTGATTATTATAATTAACACTTATTAGAAAATTTATTTGAATCCCCTTCTTGAGTAGAATTTTACAAACTGTTTTCATCGTTTCCCTCTCAACAGTTTATTCCTGGCCTTGAACAATGGACCCTGATGAACAGAGAAATGGAAGTGATCAAGACTGTGGCAGATATTCCCGTAAAGAACACTAACATGTTCAACAAGCACCTGTTCCCACCTTCGCCAGAGGATAGAGAGAAACTCAATCTCCACAGATGGTGAGTGAGCTTTTGGGCAGAGGTATTTGGTCAACAGAGCACGGTAATATGTCAGAAAAGGAAATAGAATGGCTACAATAAAAAAGAAATAAATCCAACATGATCCGAGGTAAAAAATAGATTCCTCTTCACATTGTAACACCACTCACTCACTCTAGCGCATCATGACGCACTAGAGGGAGGTGAGTGGGAAGTTCCGCTACATGTAGCAGATTCCCGGGCCCAATGGCTGGACTGTTGCCAAAAGTCACAGGAATCAGTGATGCCGTGAGTTTTCTGGTACCGTCATTGTAGGGTTATCCGTATCTGCCGGGCCATGCCTATAGCCATCATAACAAACCGACTCAGTGTGCCAGGTACAACTGTAGGCATCGTGACGCACTAAAGCGTGCAGAGTGTAGTGGACTCCTAGGCCAAATGGCACGAAGGTTGCCAGAAGCCTCCGGAGTCAGTAACACCGAGAGTTCTAATACCATCACTACCGGGTTAAGAGTTAATACTTGTTGTTTTTTATTTGCATACTGGAGTGTACATAAGTATTACAGTGTAATAAAGCAAATACATAAAATACCAGGCATATACACTACATATCCCTTCTCCTTTCCACCACAGTATCAGAATTTTACCGCACCAGCAAGACACAGGTGGGTTCTTCGTGGCCGTTCTGGAGAAGGTGAATCCTATGCCAGGAGAGAAAGTGTATAGACCAAGTGAGCAGACAGCGCAGAAGGATGAGTCGCACAAAACTCAGAGGATTAAGGAAGTGCGTTTGGGCATCTTGCTCACTTGTGTCAGGTTAATACAATTTGTTGAGAATGACTGGCATTGTGGGTTTTGGTAGGAGGTTCTACTGCAAAACATAGTGGGTTTGTTCTTTTATTTTATCAGATAAGTTGTTGAAGCAAAGTATTTTTATTTTTATTTATTTTGGGGAGTATGTTTGATAATTTGCTATCAGCACTTTAGTACAAAGTAAATTTGAAAATACAATTAGTATATTCACTGTAAGTAATGCTACTCACACTGTGTATCAACCCCCACAGCCACCTAAGAAGAAGCGAAGACAGGGGTTCAAGGAGGCCCCCTACTACTACTTTGAGGACGATGAAGTGGTGTGGCCAGGCATTAACGACTTCTATGCCATTCGGGAAGAGATTGGGCCAGGCCTCTTCCTCAGCCGGACCAAGGAGGGCAAGAAGAGGAACCTTTACTTCACCAACAGCCTTGTCAAGGATATTGTCAACTTGAATCAAGAAGACATTAAGGTTGGTCAAGAGTAAGAGGAATTAACCCCCCACAACAGGAGCTCCTAGCACCATGCCAAATTATGTCTTTTGCATTTTTGCATTATTTGTTACTTTTCAGTTTTTGTATCAGACAAGTAATAAGAGCAAAGTATTTTTATTAGTATTTATCTTTTTTGGATATAGTTGATAATTTGTTATCCCCATAATATAGAATGAGTTTAAAATCAAATTAACTTAAGAGTTAAAATTGTGCCTTCTTTGTGCCATCACCAATCTTCGCTAACATTGATGTCAAGGGTGGTTTTGTCATTGGGGTCTTTGACAAATTCTTTGTACAGTTTTGCAATGGCCTCCATCCTTAGAAAACTTCACCTTTCTGCTTGCATGCTCTCATAATATATGGGCATCACAAAAATATCTACAGTTCCAATGCCATGGCACCCACAGCTGTGAAAGTCCTTGGTAATCCAGGCAGAGAAACATTAATAGATATATCATCATTAAGATCATAGGAAGATCATTCCTCCTTGGAGTCACTTCAAATTCAGGCAAGCATGATTCACACTGCACATGGACTGTAGTATCTAACTGATTAACATGTGTTACCACTTTAATGCTTTCACTGAAACAGGTACCACAATGAAACTCCTCACCATAGCCTTGCTAACAGTTTCATCACTAAGAATTTCATTTCCTTTACTATTCATAATAGATTTCCTGTTCACTGAGGATGCGCTAAAAACTTGCCTGCACAATGAACTGAAAGGAGTCCTGTGGATCACGTGATGAGCCAAGCTGTAGGTCATTAAATTAATTGAGCTCTATATAACCACCAAACTAGGTTGTGGATCAGTTGACAGACTCACTGTTGGTCAGTCAGTGAATTGGAATGTGTGTTACAATGATCTGGAACTAAAAATATACATTAAAATCTTCTTTATCACTAAGCATTATTGAAAAATTATCCCAAGAAATAACAAAGAAAAATAAAATATTTAAGTATCTTTGGCAGTAGCTATGTTGATGCTGCAATAGGCAGCATGAAAAAGAGAGGCCTTCTCATTTTGTCATCCTTAACCCCTGGCAGCAGATAAGCTAAATGGTGCCTATGAATCTCATTGGATCTGGCATTTCAGATTATTACTGAACATAATTGCGCATGTGTAAAATCATTTGGAGTATAAACGTTCATTTCACAAAATAAAAAGCGCAGTTCATTCATGGAAGATATGTAACCTTTCACAAGTTACCCTACTTTTTTCAGGTAGTTAGTTTTTTTAGTTTATTTTAGTCCTTTTTTTTTTACCACCCTGGCTAACTGCACAGGCGTGGGCAAGCTGTGGTACATTTAATGCATGGTCATAACATTACATAGTGGTATTACATTTGAACTTTAGCCTATAACATTATTATGAGTACTTTATCAGTTTAAGAAAAGGAACAATTGCACAGTCCTTTATCCACTCATCTGCCACGCCGGCATATAGCTTGGGTGTGGAAAACCATTAATATATTTGATATGTGGTTATGTGATACTACATTCCAAATTTAGGATACAACATAGGTATATCTTCTAAGACATCAGATGATATGAAGTAGTTACATAGTTCCCGGTACCTCATGCTAGGTGGTCTGAAAGGCTGTAACACATGGCACTCTGAGATATAATATACAAGTGTTCGCTTATATTCTTCATTACACAGTTTACACTTAGTTTCTTCGACATTACAAACTATACTGACCTGCCAATGCAATCTATATCCAAGCCTGATTCTTGCAGTCACAACATCACACTGTCTTGTTCTTGTTTTATATAAACCATAGATGAATGAATCTTGCCTAAACCGGTCATAGTGCTTTATGCTACAGCTTTCAGGGCGTTGAGAATTAATCAACTCAGTCAAGTCCTCTCTGAAGGAAGCTTTAATGATATATAAAATCCTAGAAAGAGGTATCCCAAGATCTATATCCACACTTTGTTTGTCGCATGCTGACTTTGCTAGGCGATTAGCATGATCATGCCTAGGGATTCCAACATGCAATGGAATCAACACAAAACGTATATCATGGCCTCGTTCTTTTGCACGATACACGTTTGTCCTGATGTCATTTGCAATATTTCCCGCACCTTTGTCTAGAGTGTTCAGAGCCTGGAGAGCACTCTGTGAATCACAGAAAATGACCCCTGAGCCTTGATTCAATAGAAATTTGGTGGCCATGAGTATTCCTGCCAACTCAGTTTGCATAGTGCTAGCCCAGTCATGAACCCTCCTACAATCCTGGTGCTGCAAAATATTGTTTTTATATACAACAAAAGCCCATCCTGCTCTGCTCCCAGACTGCAAGGATCCGTCAGTGTCGCATTCATATGCATTGGAAAGAGAAATACTTAACCCAATGAGCACGGGTGGCAAGACTACAATGCCATTGCCCACTGTAATAAAAGTTTATCTATTGTCTTTACACATAGATGGCTCTATAGGTATTTAGTCACCAAGGAGTCAGCTATTAGTCTTACCTATCTCATCCGTTTACCCTTTTCCTTCATTTTTTGAAAGTTTCATTTCTATCATTTTATTGCCTTTGATGTTATTTATATTTTAATAACAATTTAATAATCATAATATCAATAAGAATAATAACAATGTCAATATTGATAGTGTTAGAAAGAAAAACACATTTTCCCGCTAATTCAAGGAATGGGGAAACCAGGATCGATCACAAGGGTCAACTGATAGACCCCTTGCCAGCTGAGCACACATGGAGCCATCTGTATGTAACAAATCTCACCAAAATCTAAAGGGAACAGTACATAAACCCGCTGATGTTGGGTTAGAATAATGTTTAGTACCTGTGCACTTGCACACAGCATAAAAGCTTGATCAAGGGGATTTTTTTCTACTTCTTCAACGAAGATATGAGAAAAGAGTTGGCTATCTTGAATTCCTCACAATAATTGTAATATGTGCAAAGAAGACACCAAACAACATGCTAGGTTGTTGGCAGTTGGGCCTGTCACCACTGCCTTGGAATTGTGCTTTGAAAGGTGTAAGTTCAAAAATGATGACATGTTGATCAAGGTGTCGATACCCCTTTGGGTATGGGGATAGAGATTTATAGTATGATTAAATCAAGATTTTCTTTCTGGGTATCCTTTTGTAAATTAATTCATGTGGAAAGTCAGAATAAAGATTTTGACTACCCGGCCTATTGGATGTGGGGTCATACTAAGCAGTCCATTTAGGAGGGCATTGTAGGAGGGTCAAGAACTCCTTCTTTAGGTAATAGGCTTAATATGTGACTATGCATTTATAAAACATTTATCATGATTTTTTTCTTTTTCAGATTATCAACACTGGTGTCAAGGTGCTTGTTAGGAGTGATAACAAGGGCACACCATGTGACTTCAGGCTTGCACAGGATGTATGTTAAGAGGAAATCTTTACTTTGATATACGTTTTAATCCACTACTAAAGAGCATGACATACATACATGCCATGCCCATAATCGCTTTGTCACCAAGGCGTCTTTTACTAGTTCTGTCTCCCGTGTTTACTCTTTTCTGTAAATTTTGGAAATACTCTTGTTTATTATTTAATATTGTTAAAAAATTATAATAATGATAATGTAATAACAGCATTGTTATTAATAGCATTAGAAAAAAAAATCAGGGAAAGGGGAAGGTGGAGAGGAACATAGGCCTACTAATTGGCTCCTTGGTGGCTGAACACTTGTGAAGCATGTCTCAACACATTTCACAACACAAAGCAGTGGACATTATTTGTTCCCAGAGGCATTGGGTTAATCGAAGACCAAATATCTAGGAAACAGTATTGCAATTTTTCCATTACTTGAAGTCATGAATCTTGAGGCTGTTTATCAGAAGAATTCAGGAGGCCCAATGCCTGGATTTTGGTCCACATGTGCAAGGCAGCCAGATCCAGTTGGGTAATGTTGATTTCCTTCCTGGACTCATTAATAAATAATGGCTGATGCAAACTCAGCCAAGCTGTTGACATTAGATAAGGAAATGGGTAGTTAATTGAAGTGTAGAAGTTACCTATGCATGAAAACCTCCAACATTGCTAAAAAAGGTACAACTTATGATTTACTGATAGATCATCTGCTTAAACCATGCTTATGTATTTTAGAAATATTCTGACGCTTGTAAAAAAGAAGACTGAGATGATTTCAAGCATGTGCAAGTGATATGATTGGTATTAACCATTCCATTATTTTTTAGAAAAAAGTGATTCTCATCATTCCTATTTTTCATCTCCATTTGCCAGGGATCTGCAGTATTGTTGCCTCTCATCACTAAACGCAAGATCACTGTGACAAAGGAGGACCTAGTGATAATGCTGCAAAATGACGACATGGAAATGCCACCAGAAATCACCACTCTTGATCCAAAGACACAGGAACAGTGCACAGAGTTGTGTAAGTATGGAAGATGATGTTATTGGTATTATGATTATTGTATTATTATTATGACTTGTGATAATAATAATTGAGATAATAAGGCAACATTTAGAAGTGTGTATCTAAGACAGGTCTGAAGTACTTCTGAAATGGTAATCTTATATTTTATTTCACTTGGATTTCTATTGAAAATTAAATTCATGGCTTGCAGGTACAGGTGCAATAGCCTTCCTGTTCAAGGACGAAGATCTGACCATAGAGCTGGTTGGTTGGAAGGGCAATAGGTCTGTCCGTGTATATGTGGCAAAACATGACCGTCTCCACTACCTTAGACTTTTAGGTGCAGACACTTCAAAATACGAGAAGAATAAATTCCAAGAACAGAGAGACCTGGAAGCCAAAAGTGCTGCTAGTGAGAACAACAGTGAAATGTCACTTGGCAATGTAAACAGTGATGTCACAGATATGACGAATGATGAAACTATAAAAGAGAATAGCAATTGTGAAAATGGGTCAGACACAAATGGTGAAAATATTATAGAAGCTGAAGAAAAATAAACTTTTTTTCTTCTTCTTTTTTAATAGATGGAGTTATTGTAATTAAAGATATACCCAATTTCTGCAACATTGATGTAATTTAGGGTTTATTTTTCATTATACATTTTCAACAAAAAATGGAAACAGAGAGAAATTTTAAATTAGAAGTGTTTTTTCTTTTCTTTTTTTTTCCTTTTTTTCTTCTAATATGCAGCACATCTGTAACAGTTGTGACAATTATTATATTGTTCATGTTATGGTATAAGAAAACACTCTTTATGGATATTTTGCAATAAAGTGTTAATTATATATGTTGTCGAGTATCAATCTTCTCAGAATAAATGTTTTTTTCAACAGATTACATAAATCTGGTTATCTGTTGTTATTTGTTGTGTGCTTAAGTTTCTTATTTGTGATATTAATGCAATATCTTTATGCTGGCTAAAACATTAAAAGGCCTAAATTCCAGAACACATCTAAACATTGTGCACCAAGGGCAGGCAAGCTGCCTGATTGTTTATGCCATATATCCACCAACAGCTATTTTCAGCCTGAATTCACATGAAAGGAACCAGCCTCCAATGCAGATCCACTTCACAGGAGGTCTATAAACTGTGACTGGACTGGCAAGATAGCCATTCTTAGCACAGTGTGGTATACTGTTTAGAGGTAATGGATCCATATAATTAGTAGAGTTGATGGTGTAACTGAAATTTTATTTTGCATCAAATTAAAATAAAACTAATTTTATTCCAATACATTATAGTTTCTTCTTCTTCTTCAAAAGTGAGACAAAGTAGGTCTGTTTTCTAAGTGGTTTATTTTGAAATTGAAAATATTTCATGGCATTGCAACAAATGTTTTTATTTTACTACCAATCCATAGCAGTGTTAAATCCACTGATACTGGAAGGTTAAACATGTATGCAATGTCCATATTTACTTATTTTTTTTACACATGGTTGGTTCCATAAGGGCTTAGTCACCAAGGAGTCAATTACTAGTCCTACATGATCTCATCTGTTTACCCTTTTCCTTTATTTTCAGAAATATTGACATTTTGCATATTTTATTGTAATTAGTATTGTTAATAACATGATAATAGTAATGATGATGATGATGATGATAATAATAATGATGATGATGATGATGATGATGATACTGATAATGATAATAATAACAGTAATAATAGTAAAAGACTTAGGGGGGGAAATCCTGAAAGTTCAAGGAATGGGTTAATCAGGTGGCATCAGCCAGAAAGGCTTAGGGAGCAGAGACTAAGGCCCAATGTAGGGATCAGCCCTGCCTCCGACCTCAGCCCTTGCTTTAACTAATTTTGCAGGATCTTTTCTTCTTCCTCTTTCCTTCTTCTTCAACCCTTCCTTCTGTCCACTTATCAAAATTGTCAACCCACATTTACCCTTTTCACCACAATACTTTACCATAATGCACTGTAGCCTTTGATGTCTGGTACATTTGTTTGTATTGACCATTCTGGAAATCCACAAACATTGCCTTACTTGAACCAAAAAACTTTACCTGGGGGATTTGCCCCTAAGCCCCACCCTATATTTTGCTATTTTGTATACACTGATAATGACCTTAGATGTTGACGTGGCAGAAAATGTTCAATAAATAAATAAATATATTAAGTTGCAAAAGATGCATTAAGATGAATGAAGAATTCATGTCGTTTTCTCAAAAAGTTTTGTCAGTTCTAAGGTTCATGGTACCCTAAAGTATTTTGAAGTTGCTACCATATTTAGGTTATGTATCATTCCATTGATCATCAGACTGCTTTGTCAGTCAGAATCCTTGGGTATCATGCCAGTTATAAGGCAGAAGCCAGACAACTGCTTGCAATTTGGAAAAGTTTTAACTGACAAATGCAACAAAGTGTACTAGTGCAGTCCTTGTATTACAAAAATGCGGATATCTTTAAAATCCATAGAAATTATTTGAGGAAAGGACACCTGTTCCTGCCATGGCAATGGAGGCTGCTCTCTGTTGTGTATTTTATACAGGCATGGAGTTATATGCTAGTTCTCAAGCAAAATGCTTCCGAAGTCAGCCTAATCCTGTTTTTCAATGCCTTTATGAAAAACATTAATCACTTTCTCGAGATAAAATATACTTTTAAGTTTTATCTTGTACTGGCAATCTTGATATTAACTGAAGCACTGCAACAATTGCATTCTGATTGTCATTACTGGGTTAACTTTAATTTTCATTATAAATGTTGCTTTCTTGTTTAAAAGGATGGTTGTTTCTTTTTGTTGGTGCACTTCCTTTTTCCTCTTTTTGTGATTATATTTTGTGAAAAGTCGGTCAAGCTCCAATGAGAGGATATCAAAATCCAGAGCTAATGGAATATGAAAATACTTGCTTCTTTATAAGTTTAGTTTGTTCCTTATAAAAGAAATAAAAGCAAGACAAATGCTTATCATTAGAAAGATTTATTATGATATTGGTGAAATAAAAGAAAAATTTATAAATTTGTACTTGAAGCCCTGAAAGAAAATGAACAAGTATTGTACTTATTGAAAAAATGCTGGATTTTGGTTAGTTCAGAGAAATTAACTGCAAGAGCCATAAGATAAACAGACAGAACTAAAACTGAAATAGAGGAATACCATTGGACTTTGTTTTATGATAAGTTATCTTGCACCTTATTTTAATCACTTACATAATTCATCCATACTCAATGACACTGAAATGTGGACCATCTGCAGGAAAATGAAACAATCTGTCATGACACATCTTTTTAAAAATTTTAGGATACATTTCACAGATCTCAAAAAAGAGAATAATGTAGTCTATCATCTAAATTAATCTATGCATATGTATATAAACATATATTAAAGGAACTAAATGCTTTTCAAAATCAGAGTTTATACACATTTGTTTTTTTCTCTTAATTCATAAATAATCATGTGCATACTTAGGAAATGATTTTATGGTCTTATTAATATTCAACAATGTATCATAAATAAAAATTATATCCTGTATATCATATCTGTTGAAACACAGTTACTCTACTTACAAGAACTGAAGCCTAGAGCACTGTACTGTGCCTACACCACCCATGGCACTTGCCTACGACAGACTGAAATGATAACTGGTAGAATCTTGGAACATGGAAATTGAATAAATATGAAAGTTGGTTAATTAGCTACTCTAAAGTCAACCCATTTGTGCAGGCTGTTTTGTCTAACAAGGTGAAGCTCTAAAATACAAACAGCTAAAAAAGGTTTTTGATGCAGAAGAAAATTTAAGAGAAAATCCATTGGGATACACATCCCATCTCAAAAGACATATTCAGATTCATCATGAACCTATATCTGGAGAGCTAAACCTAAATATATTCTACAATCTCAATTGTAACCATTCTTCAAAAAATAATTGTGCTATTACCTCCTAAAAGTGATTTAATCTATTGCAATAATGGCCTTTGAATAAATTATCACCCTCTTGTCCATTGGAGCCCATTCACTTAGGGACATCACTGTGTTTCTTCAAGTGTTGTTTTAATGAGCCATAATCTCGACTCCTATAATCACACAGCTCACACTTATATGGCTTTTCTCCCGTGTGTATTCTCATGTGCCGCTTCAGAGCTTCACTGTAGCTTGTCTTATAGGTACAAAGTTCACAGTTGTAGGGCTTTTCACCTGTGTGAGTTCTCATGTGCTTGGTCAGGTTGCTCTTCCACTGGAACACCTTCCCGCACTGAACACATGTGTGACCGGCTTCATTTTCATTGCCAACCAGATGTGGGCCCTCTTCTCTTCCCCTACCCACAGACATGCCTGCTTTGCTGCCATTTTCCTGTGGTGCTCCCTGCAAAATCTGATTATTAATAACATGACCCTTTTTTTTTTCTTTCTTTCTTTCTTCCCACTTAGCATTTTATTTTTACTTCAGATATTATAAAAAAAAAAATAATAATAATAATCTGTGAAGAATATTGTATTTATTTGGTGGTTAGTCTTAGTCACTACATAAATATACTTACATGTGAGTTGCCTTCAATCATGACATTCAACATTGCATTAACTTCAGCATTTGAACTTGTAGCTTGTGTGTTTTGATTGTCAGTGTGTGCTGCCTGACCCGTATTTCCATAGTTCTCTCTCCCGGAGGTAGAGATGAGTGTCTGTAGAGACTTGAGATGGGGAGAATAACCTTCCTCCTGGCCATAGCCCATGTCTTGAACGTCAGCTTCTAGATTGTGATCCTCCACCTCAACCTTGACCTTTATCTCCCCTTCATTCTCCAAGCCGAAGTTGTGTGTGGTTTTACTCTTCTTGCTCTGGTAGTCCTCTTCGTAAGGTACATCAGCATCCCATTTTTGTTTCCTCTTGTGGGGTCTCTCACTGGATGCTCCTGTGACCTCCGTCTCCCTGCCACTGGAGTCCCTGTCCTTAGAATCACTCCCATCTCCACTGCTCTCGCACTCATCATCTTCGTAGGGCACAGCCAGGCCCCGCACCATCAGCACTTCAGCTGCACTCACCAGCTTTGGAAGGTCCTCCTGATTGACCACAACCTCCCCTAAGTACATGAAGTCTAGGAGGGCTGCCAGTTCTTTGTGCTGCACATTGGATGACAAGGAAATAGAGCCTCTGTGTGGGACATCAATCAGTATGTCTTTGAAGTATTCACTGCAAGCTGTCAGGACAAATTTATGCACCCAGTGGACATGGCCATCACATTCCAGCTGTACATCTGCATAAATTTCCTAATAAAAATAAGAGAAAATCACAGTTATTATGAAAATATACGGCTCTTAGAATGCATAATGAATAAACATTGGGAACTCTTGAATATTTCAAAAGCATTTTTACATACACTTGATATATTTTTTCAAAGTCACAAAGTTCAGAACTTTAGCTGAACTCTGCCTAATTTGCTGAGTGCAGTGTCAAGATTAGGACTAGTGACTTCACATCCTACTTTATCCATCAATTATCAGTTCTAAAATAATAAGATCATATAGTAAATACCTTTTTTCGGCACACTCACCTTGCTATAAATTTCCTTAATTCCTCGACAAAGAGCACTGCGGTGATTCCACCACTTCACTGATACTGTTTCCTTTGCTTCAGCCATCTTCCACGAATCTGATGTAGATGAAAGCATTAACAGATAAGCTGTAGTTCAAGCTCATAAAAAGTTTAAAGACTTCATAAAAGCATCAAAAAATATTTTACCATATATGAAATTATTTTGTGGTACTTGTTATGCCTTCATAAAAGCATCAACAAATATTTTACCATATATGAATTTATATTTTGTGGTACTTGTTATGCCTTCAGTTTTGTCACGAACAAAGAAGAAAAGAATAAAGCACAATAGGCTGAAGGGACAAAACAGGAATATAATTTCTTAACATATCTGCAAATGCAAAACGTACTTAACATGTACCTTTGACCTTGTCTTACTGGTAAAGTTTTCAAGTTAGCTGCCTTCACCTCTCTGCATGTGGAATCCTGTGTTCTGGATATCTATATAGGTACTTGGACCACAGGGAGCTGCAGCTCTACTGATTTCCACCTTGACTGAAATTATTTTCAAGGATTTATGTGACATTACCAACTATAAATCCAATCTATATGATGAATTCAAATACACTTATCCCTATCTGTGAGTGGCTTTGAAGATGAGAGAAGCTGTGAAATACAATAATTTTAGAAATATTAATTTGGATAAATGACTCAATTTTACTGATATATATATATATATATATATATATATATATATATATATATATATATATATATATATCTTGTTATATAAATGCACCCTAAAATATTCACAAGCTATACAATCTACTTAAAACAAGCATCTAGCAATAATACAGTAAATTTTCTCCCCATAAAATGCATCATATATATAAGCTATCCATTATCTGGATTCATTTCTGAGTCAAAGATAAGAACATACATGAACATGAGATAGCATTATCATTTACATCAGAAGATAACATCATGAAAAAACATAAACAGTTGATCATCTAGTAAATCTATACTGAAGAAATTTATACTGAAGAAACATAATGATAACTTAAAACTGACTGTTTTTTTATTTTGTTTTTTTCTTATTGAGCAAACCGTATGAGTGAGACATTAGAGCTAAACCATAATAATAATCAAGTTGAACAACCAACCTCATTGTTGTTTCTTTTGCCTTCTACCCTTTTCAACAATTTCCAATTTATATCTATAAAACATATGTAAGATGGAAGACACTATTTCTTTTTCTTTCAATTCCGTGGATACCCGTAAAACCTAACCTAACAATGTTACTCCCACATTCCACAAATTAAAGCACTTACCCTGAAATTGCATATATCTTTTATATACAATAAGATTATATTTTAATTGTACTAGAAACACTCTTATTTCAATATCATTTCAGTCTTAACAGCACAATTATTCCAAACATTATGACTACTAACAAATATTCATAGACCTTTAAGTAACTGACAAGAGAATTTGCTAAAATACACAAAAAACAGTATTCAGAACCATGACCCACTGGCTGGTATGTAAGGAACAATTAAGAAATAAAACAGAACCTTCAATGCTCCACTTACATCTTTCAGTATCAGGCTGTACGCAAACTACCAATAAAATATGTCACGCATACTTAAACATTTTCGATTTTAAGTCTTAAAACATTTTTTTATTATTTTATTTGTGAGCCACGATAAGAGAGTTAACTCCCTATAGCTTATTCATAAATCCATAAATTCTAATGAACTTTTTACATGAAATAGCATCGTCACATTGAACAATGGTCACGAAAACCACTAGAAAATGGAGGAAGATGGCGTACCTTGGAAGTTCCTCCTGTTATTAACACGAAATACTTTATCGACGTGCACGAACACCATACAAAGGCAAGCTCGCTATCTCCCAGCCCAGCCTTGCTTCCTCAACGCTCAATGCCTCGTCTCACGGCTGTCCCGACGTTCTCTTCTGCTCACCGAACTTCCTCTGGTCTTATATCTTCCTCCCTCGATCCTCCGGACGCGAAATGGATCTTCCAGTTCCCGATAAAAAGAAGGGAAACGCGAGCCTCTTACCTGACGCTGCTGCGAGTCGCCTGTGACGCCTGATCGGACTGATAAGATGGTCGCTTACTCTACCAAGACAATCACATACTCGTCTCTAGAGCGGATTCAGACTTTCGCGATTTCGAAAGAGGGAATACTTCGTTCTTATTGGATAAGGGTTTACTGTTAAATCACATTGATAAATATAAGAAAGTTTGTGTGTTGTCTTTATATATATTGAAACGTGTTACTTTCGTTATATACGCTGAATTATTCCTAGTGTCTTTCGGAATAAGGGCAACAATAACTCATTTTTTGTGTGAAATCCATAAAATCCAGTGTTTTTTCACATTTCATTAATCTAACTTACATTTTCAGTTGTTTTATTTCAAACACCACAAAAATTAAATATTTTATCTGCAATTTCCCGAAATCACCTAGAGGAAAGTGATGTCAAGAGGTCAAATCATAATCAGTCTTCCAATATTCTTTTTTCATTATCATTATCATTATTATTGTTATTATCATTATTATTATTATTATTATTATTATTATTATTATTATCATTATTACCATTTAACATTGCTATCATTATCATTACCATTATCATTATCAATGTTACATTATCATTATCATTACTGTTGTTACAGTTGTTTAATAAAATGATAATATAATAAAGATGATGATGATAACGATAATGATAATAATAATAGCAGTAATGATGCAATACCAATAATAACAATAACAATAATAATAATACCAACAATAATAATAATGATAATAATAATGATAATAATAATTTTAATAATGATATTTATCATCATCACCATCATTATTATTGTTATTGTTACTATTATTATCATTATCATAATATGGTAATAATGATGATCATATTAATTAATATTGATGATAACAATAACAATGATAACAAAACAATAGTGATTATAATAATAATAATAATAATAATATTAGTAATAATGATAACGATAACAAAATAATAATAATAAACATGATGATAATGATGGTGAAGATGATAATAATGATAATAACAATGATAATAATAATAATAATAATGAAAATAATAATATTAATAACAATAATAATAATGATAATGACAATGATGATAATAACAATAACTAATAATAATAATAATAATGATTGATGAATAGATATTGACAGTAATAATGATGATGATGGTAATAATAACGACAGTGATAATGATATTACTACCACTGCTGATAATAATAATGATAATCAGTAATAGTAATAACAGCATTAGTATAATGATATTTATCATCATTATTGTTATCATTATTATGTTTAATGTTACTGTTATTATCATTGTTATCATTATTATTATTACTATTATTATCATCATTACTATCATAATGTTTTATTGTTAGGATTATTACTATTATTACCGACGTTGTTGATATAGTTATCTTCATTATTATCATCATCATTAATATTATCACTAATATCCTTATCAATATCATTATTATTTCCATTGTTATTATTATCTTTCTTTTTATTGTTATCATATCATTATTACTTTTTTTGTTGTCATCATAATTACCATTAATATTTTCATCATTATTATCATCTTCACCAGCATCATCATCTTCACCAGTAACATCATCTTCACCAGTAACATCATCTTCACCAGCATCATCATCTTCACCAGTAACATCATCTTCACCAGTAACATCATCTTCACCAGCATCATCATCTTCACCAGTAACATCATCTTCACCAGTAACATCATCTTCACCAGCATCATCATCTTCACCAGCATCATCATCTTCACCAGTAACATCATCTTCACCAGTAACATCATCTTCACCAGCATCATCATCTTCACCAGTAACATCATCTTCACCAGCATCATCATCTTCACCAGTAACATCATCTTCACCAGCATCATCATCTTCACCAGTAACATCATCTTCACCAGTAACATCATCTTCACCAGCATCATCATCTTCACCAGTAACATCATCTTCACCAGCATCATCATCTTCACCAGTAACATCATCTTCACCAGCATCATCATCTTCACCAGTAACATCATCTTCACCAGCATCATCATCTTCACCAGTAACATCATCTTCACCAGCATCATCATCTTCACCAGTAACATCATCTTCACCAGTAACATCATCTTCACCAGCATCATCATCTTCACCAGTAACATCATCTTCACCAGCATCATCATCTTCACCAGCATCATCATCTTCACCAGTAACATCATCTTCACCAGCATCATCATCTTCACCAGTAACATCATCTTCACCAGCATCATCATCTTCACCAGCATCATCATCTTCACCAGTAACATCATCTTCACCAGCATCATCATCTTCACCAGTAACATCATCTTCACCAGCATCATCATCTTCACCAGCATCATCATCTTCACCAGTAACATCATCTTCACCAGTAACATCATCTTCACCAGCATCATCATCTTCACCAGTAACATCATCTTCACCAGTAACATCATCTTCACCAGCATCATCATCTTCACCAGCATCATCATCTTCACCAGTAACATCATCTTCACCAGTAACATCATCTTCACCAGCATCATCATCTTCACCAGTAACATCATCTTCACCAGCATCATCATCTTCACCAGTAACATCATCTTCACCAGCATCATCATCTTCACCAGTAACATCATCTTCACCAGTAACATCATCTTCACCAGCATCATCATCTTCACCAGTAACATCATCTTCACCAGCATCATCATCTTCACCAGCATCATCATCTTCACCAGTAACATCATCTTCACCAGCATCATCATCTTCACCAGTAACATCATCTTCACCAGCATCATCATCTTCACCAGCATCATCATCTTCACCAGTAACATCATCTTCACCAGCATCATCATCTTCACCAGTAACATCATCTTCACCAGCATCATCATCTTCACCAGTAACATCATCTTCACCAGCATCATCATCTTCACCAGTAACATCATCTTCACCAGCATCATCATCTTCACCAGTAACATCATCTTCACCAGCATCATCATCTTCACCAGCATCATCATCTTCACCAGCATCATCATCTTCACCAGCATCATCATCTTCACCAGCATCATCATCTTTAGCAGCATCATCATTATTACTGTTATTATTACTATAATTTCTTTTACTACTGCTGCTACTTATGCTGCTGCTCATAATTGTCTTTTGTTTCTCCTTCGTTGTCAAGATTAGTCTTGCCAAACCAAGATGTGACATTACAGTTCCCGAGGCTCCCACAACAGTAGGGACTAATCCCATCTACATTTTCCAGATTCTACTTCTACGCATTCCATTTATCTGCCTATAATTTACTCCATCCTTCGCGTCTTCCTTATTTGCTATTCTAGAGCCAAATGGACAAGCCACGTCACCAATCAGTTATGTCTGGATTGTTATGTTTTAATACTTGATCAGTCTATATGAAGAAGTCCCATAGTACTGTACACGTACCCGAAATCATTACCTTTTCTGGACTGAAAACCGTCTTTCTCAAGTAAAATTCCTACTTCTCCCTCTGTTTCAAATGCAATATCTTTGCTACGTCGTCAGACGCCACACATTATGAAAATTTTGGAAATCCACGCAATGTGTGCTATAGTTCCATCACATTCCTTTACATTCGTGAGAGCTGTGATACCTTTCTCATAAGCGGACGCCAATTGTGACTGATGCCTGATCCTTCTCCACCATACTGGAACCCTCAGTTTTCTTCCTTGGGGTTTCCTCAACCAATCCCACCTGCGCTCTCCTGCTGCCTCCTGTGTTATTGTTCCTTCGCTACTTCTAGTTTGACTTTTTCTCCTTTTCTGTCTTTTAGTGCCTCTTTCCCAGGTACTGCGGTCAATAAGTTCTCTTCCCTTTGTGATAGGTATCTAAACAGACAAACTTGCTCAGTTCTTGCCCTTTTCCAAAACTTTCTATCTGCACAATTATGGTTGAGTTCTCCGCATTGTCTTTCTATCCAATTTTATTAGTTCTGACATGTGTCAGGATTTCAGGATTTCTGTGCCGCACTCAACAGCTGTAACCGTCATAAAAAATTATTGATATGGTGTTTGCGCCATTCAGATTTGATCTAACATTCTTCATTTATGTATATTCTTAATAAGACCTCTCCTATGAATTCCCTCAGAGAATTATATTTTGTCCCAGATTCAACGGATTTCATCATCTGGCATAATCAGTTCCTATTAACATTATCATTATCATCATTATTGTCATTATTATTGATATTAGTGGCAGTAGTAATACCATTATTATCACACCATCATTATAATCAATATTATCATTATTATCCATCTTTATCATTATTGTTATCATTATTATCCATCTTTATCATTATTGTTATCATTATTATCGATCTTTATCATTATTGTTATTATTATCGATATTTATCATTAATATCGTTATTTATTATTATCGTTATTTGTAATAATTTTTATCGTTATTTGTTACCATTATGATCGTTATTTTTATTAACGTTTTAAGTATTGTTATTGCAAGTAGCAATAGTATCATTATTATCATTATAACAAGTAACATTATTAATATCTTGCAGCTTCAGCTCCTATTTAAATTCCAAATTCCTTGACTCTTCTATTGCTATCTTTTGATAGCGTTCCCAGCGCACCTTTATGTTCCTCAGTTTCTGTTGCTTTCTTTTCAAATCCTGATATTTGTCAGCTTTTTCCTTCTCTTTTGATTCGACTCGGCTCTCGTGTGGACTGGGAAACCCAGCAATGATTCAGCTGTTTTATTTCTTGCTGATAGCAATAGAACTCGACCTACTAGCTTCTGCGTGATCTGTCTGAACCATGAATTCCCACGGGAGCATGCAATTATCATTTTCTATATTTTCTGGTTCATAGACATACCATTTACCTTCCATGTGATCCTATAGATGTCCTTGTAAATCATCTTTCCTACCCAGCCATGCCAGTTTTTTTCTTCTTTTTTTTTCTTTTCTTTTACTGCACTCATCGACAAGGGGTTGATTGTTTCGTCAACCTCGCAACACAATCTACATACTGCTCCTGTGACTCACCGATCTTTGGCGAGGTTTGGACCAATGGCTTATGCTGCTAGAATACGTGTTTCTGTGTCTCGTTGAATGCCACCATTCCATATCATCTCCGATTATCCTCTCCTGCAACTTTCTTTTTGTCAAATTCACTGACAAAGTAGAACTTCTCTGCGTTCATTTTGTTTTTCCAAGGATCATACTTTCACTGTTTCTTTCACATTTGTGTCTGGCATTATTAACTTCAGTCAGTTGTCGTTCCTTGTTTTTATTTGAGTAGCTCTGCAGCCCAATGATTTATGTAAATATCGTGACTCCAATACTGAAAAGCCCTCTTCGACCTTCTTTTCGTGAGAAGTACAAACTATCTATATTACCTTAGGATGGAGTGTTTGATGCATTGTTATTAGCTTCGTAGTGCGTCAATCTAATTCAGGGGTGTGTCAAACACGCGGGCCGCGGTTTCACACCTATGTACGGCCAGCGACACATCACTAAATTATCAATTAAGCCAGTCCTTTGTCTTGTATAAACCATGAGGTGCCAAGTTCCTAGGAGCAGATCGAACCAGGAGCTAAGGTAAGCAATAGTCTAATTTTCTTTACGCGTTTATCTTTAGGCTACATGAATGCGAACACGGATGAAGTCATGATCACCTGGCCCGCACACTGTATACTAAGGTGAAATGTGGTCCCCTGGGGTAAATTAATGTGACAGCCCTGATCTCGTTTTTGCGTATATCGTTTCCTGTACTCGACGAAAAGCACAGTGTACACTACCTCATAACTGGAACAGCCCAAGTGTTAATTGCTTTGATGATGTTATTTCCATTTTCCCTGGTTTCTTCCGTACCTGTTCTCTTATGCTCTTCGCTTTTCTTTCATCTTCATTAACTTTATATTGTCTGACAGTAGATATTTGCAATTTTCCTCGTCAAGAAAGCTACCAATTAACTTGTCTAACAATTTAATACCATCGAAGTCGACAACTTCACCTCTTTGCAGAGCAACGGATACACATTTGGCAAGGCCGAATTCATTTCCAGTGTCCAAGCAATAACTCGAGACGGCCTGAACTACTGCCTCTAGGTCTTTCCGGTTCCTCCCGTACAATTTCAAGGCATCCATATAGAGTAAATTATTAGGTCTATGCAATCTTATTCCCAGGTATTACTTTTTCAGGATGCATGTGAGAGCGACCATTGGTATGATAAACAGCAGGGGTGATAATACACCTCTCTGTAAAATCCCTCTTTTAGTCTTAACTTCTCCAAATGTTTCATCTTTGCACGAAATGCCAACCTTCCATGCCTTCACAGATTCTCTTATCAGATTTTAAATTTATTTGCTGGTCTTCAATGCTTCGAAACATTCCGGATTTGTATATTTCATCGGCAAATAACAACAAAGACAGTGCCGCGAAATGCTTTATTCGCCTGACTATAATTTCCAAGTAGAAGACAGGTTCTTGGCCGATAGTTGCGGACAAAATTTCTCTTTATTTGTCTTTCTGGATAAGCACAGTTCTTCCCTCGGTCATCCAGTGGGTTCTTACCCTCCTCTAAATGTGTCTGTAGATTGATTACAAGCTTAGAGTGCATACTTTTGACATTCTTCAGCTAAAACCCCGTACACAAAATCTGGTCTTGGAGTTCTCCAGTGTGGGAATATCTTTAAGATTGTCTTATTGTTGTCGTTATCAAATCGTCAATACAAAGAGCTTCAAATGCCCTAAAATTGTATGTTGATTTTAAAAATGAAGTACGCCCAACGTCGGCGTCTTGACGAGAGGTGAAACGCTGTCATGAGATCGTTTAAACCGGGGGTTCCCAACTTGGAGCTATGGCCCCCAAGAGGACTACGGGATACTATCATATAATTATGTGTAATCACAGCGGCGACAGCGAAAACCTATATAAATTGGTTAACTAAATCAGTTTTTATTTGTGAAATAATGTTTGTGCTTCATCTTGTTTCCAATTTGAAGCATACCAAAAAAAAAAAAAGTGTGTTCGCATGTGTTGGGGGGGGGGGGGGGGCGCAAGGAATCCACCTGGAAGCCAAGGATCCACTGATATAAACTGATAATTACTAATTAGCTCAGGTAACTACTTCATGTGATGTAACCGACTGACAAAAAGTATTCACATCCTCGTTATTTATATTTTTTTATTATTATTGCTTTCATTGTTGCATTATCACTATCATTACCATGATTATTACTATTATTATTATTATTTGCATAACCATTATTACTATTATCACTATCACTTTGATTTTTTCTGTCAAAAGCAGTATCATTATCATCATAGCTCTTATCACTATGATTTTTGTTGTAACTATTGTCATTGCTATTATGATTATCATCATTATTACGATTATTATTGTCGTTATCACTGCCATTCATATCATTAGAAAATCATTCCTACCATTACTGTTATCAATATTATCGGTGTTTTTAGCATTACAACCCTAATTTAATATAATTGTTATCTTCACTATCATTTTCATTATCATTGTAAGCAGTGTATTTATCAAAGCTGGCGTAGCTATGACATTGCAGCTTGCTGATACTAAGGCAACCTCTCCTTGCGGAGAGGATATTTGTATATCCATGCATAACTATCTACTACTACTACACACACACACACACACACACACACACACACACACACACACTTCGTGTATGTGTACGAAGACATGGGAAAGGACATTACAGCTATCGTTTGACCTAGTCTTGAGTATGATGCAGTGGTATGGAGTCCACACTTAAAAAAAATATTGAAACATTAGAAAGAGTTCAAAGAGCAGCCACAAGATGGGCACCTACTCTAAGAGATATGAGCTACGAAAGACTACTGAAAATAGGTCTTACTACTTCGGACGAGAGAAGAAAAAGAGGTGAC
This sequence comes from Penaeus chinensis, assembly GCF_019202785.1. Classification (NCBI taxonomy): domain Eukaryota; kingdom Metazoa; phylum Arthropoda; class Malacostraca; order Decapoda; family Penaeidae; genus Penaeus; species Penaeus chinensis. The sequence goes on along the minus strand of NC_061827.1, from coordinate 342,381 downwards.
ATGATAATTGCGTGAATTAGGGTGAAGTAATTTTGAACACAAGAAGGACAAGAGTACACAGCAAAAAGTTGAAAGTAAAAAGAGGCGAAAGAGATGTCAAGAAGTTCAGTTTCCCAAACTAAACTATTGAAACATGGAATAATCTCCTAAATAACGTTGTGTGTGCCAAAATGTGCATCAATTGAAAAAGTTAATTTATGATTATTAAGATATATCAGACGGAAAAATCTGAGCTTAGCTCTTCTCCCGTATTGCAACAACTAGGCAAGAACAACTAGGTAAGAACACACACACACGCACACGGACGCACGCGTACGCGCGCGTGGCCAAATGATCATTTGACATTAGTCGTTACCATTTGAGAACAGAAGTTACGCCATTCACTTACTCAAAATGCCAATTGTATTATTTCGTGATGAAAAGTCTTTCACGAAAAGAATAGAGCATTTCGCTGCACTTTTTTGTTATTAACCAAACTTGATCATAAGCAAAGGAGAGGAAAGACAGCAAAATGTATACGAATTAAGACGTGACTATTCTCCGGATGAGCCAGTTGGCCGCCACACCTGGCGAACATTGTTTCGCGGAGACGGACTACACCCAAAAATATTTAGACTTATTTTATCTGTTACTGGGTTATCAATCTTAGTTTTGAATTGAGGAGTTGTATTATTTACATCATGTTTGTATTAGGTCATATGCCTTAACCTAGTATGCTTTGATGGTGAAGAAAATTTCTGCTAAAATATACATGCTTTCCCAAGGTCCTACTTGTTAGACTTCCTGTCATATATTATATCCTGTACGGTTTATGTGGAACTGTAAAATATTCTTATTTGTGGTTATGTACACGATTTTATATAAAAACATGTATCTTACTTATGTGTAGGCATCAATGTTTGATTTTTGGAAGATGCACAGGAAGCAAACAAAGAAATACACTGCATAGTACTGCAAATGCCGTTTATTTTAGCTGCCTGGCGACAGCATGGCGCTGCTTCGTGGGATAGGGGGTGAGAGGAAGGAACTCGCCCGCTAAAACAGGAAAAAATGTGACGGCGCAAAGGAGTGTAATGCAAATCACAAAATCGACAATGGGGGTCTCTCCCCTTCTAGAGGGAAAATGGAAGATCATTTAAAGATATACATTTCAAAGTTTTAACGGAGTGTATTTTTGTACGAGACATCCCACTTCATTTAATATCTAAACCTGCCTTTAAACCATCTGACTTTTGACCGCTCTCTAGACAGCGTGGATCTATCGGTGGTACACATCTCGTACCTCACATTCCCTCCCTCATTCCTGGAGTGTGTACTTTGCATGTAATACTGTCTCCCGGACGAGCCAGTTGTTTGCGGAGGACGGCGGGGAAGGGCGGGGGAGGTATCCACAGGACCTAAGTCTGACCCAAGATATCCCAGGTACAACGGTTTTCAGACATGTTTAAATATATAGATATATTGATATATTTAATTATGGGAATATATTCTAAGAATTACAAGGTACATATGTTTTGAGATATTTTCATTTTTATGAAATATGGCACTTATGTGAGAACAGGTGACGACTGGGGGAATGGTACATGTCTCATTAAAAACAGAAAATTTAATTCAGGAATATATATATATATACACATATATTTGTACATACACACATACATACACACACACACACACACACACACACACACACACACACACATATATATATATATATGTATACATATATATATTATATGTACTTATATGTGTATATATTATATATATGTATTATATGTAAATATGTCTATCATTATATATACATATACATTCATATATATATATGTGTGTGTGTGTGTGTGTGTGTGTGTGTGTGTGTGCATTCATACATTCATATATATATATACACACACATGCATACATACATACATACACATATACATACATACATACATACATACATACATACATACATACATACATACATACATACATACATACATACATACATACACGCACATGTACATCCTTATATATGCTTGTGTGAATGTACATGTGTGAACTTATATATACATACATATACATATACATACACATATACATACACATATACATTCCATTCATGCATCCATATATATATATATATATATGTATAGAATTCTTACAGTGTTCATAATTAATTTGGCATGTATAACTAAGTACCAAGACTTAGCTGTACTCTCATGAAGCAAAATAAGATAAATCCGTACCAATATTTCGTTACACACGCTCTAATACAAACAGCTGCCGTGTTTAGTGTGTAAACAAGCATCCTGGGGTGCTGCCAAGAGCCGCTAATGGATCTTGTAATTAATACTAATTTGATTACAGCCAGTTAATAGTCAACCTGCGCTATATGTCAGACCAAACGTACTCTGTGAGCTCAGGGCCGATGCACATTTTTATCAGACAAGTGGTCTGACACCAAACGTCGCAGTAGATAAATTTATAAAACATTAGATATCTATAAAGGTGATCAGTTGTTGTCATTGCGAAGTTGCAGATGATCTTGGACACGTCACAAAGCCGTCGGAGGAGTCGTGTCTCGCTGCGATTGCAACACGTTTCGAGACCGCTTGG
>NC_061827.1:319783-327283 GCF_019202785.1 Penaeus chinensis | reverse complement strand
CTCCCTCCTGGCAAACTAGGCAGGCTTTGGGTCTTATTGGGAGGATGTGCACACAGTTGGTACCTGCCTGAGTCTCAGTGGTTACCAACCCAATGTATGAGGTGTGTGGGGCAAAGACTTTAGAAACCCTGCATGCAGATACCAGGCCCACCAACCACCCTTATTTAGGTCAATGTCAGAGAGTTGGCAGAGATAGTATCTACCCTGTGTGACTGCCCATGGTAAATTTTAATCTCAGATGGGCCATCTGGGTGAACACAGGAAACATTCACTCATTCAATAAAGGGAACTGAAACTGCTGTTGGTGGAGGTGGCTGTCCTCTCAGAGATGAGAAGACCTGGCATATAGGGGTCTGAAACTGCTGAGGGTCAAGAAACACCATATCAGGAATCTTGCTTAGAAGGGGGAGATAACCTTTGTCCTGCCTTCCAGCCTAGGAGAAAGCTGAATGCAAAGTCCCATCACAGATAACTGCAATTTGTTTAGCAGATGGTGGATCTTCTCAGATCACATTGGGCTGTCAGGACATTGGGCTGAGTATTTTGAGCAGTTGTATCATGTTGAGGCACAAGCAATTATCATGAAAGTGTATAGTGTCATGGTACCAGTGCTGGATCACATAACAGTGAGGAACCACCTAGCTGTTTAGAAGTTGGGTGATCTCCAGGCTGAAGTATGCATTTGTGGCATATCTGCTGAACTGCTGAAGTATGTTAGTGAACCCATGGCTCATAGACTTCATACTATCCCGGCTGCCATCTGGCAAATTGGTACCATTCCCCCAGACCTGCTCAAGTTGATCAGTTGCTTGCAGTATACATTATCCTCAAGAAGGCATTCAACTCATTGCATCAAGAATTGCAACAAAACTTATTGGATTAATAGCAAGTATATACACTGGTGCTTCAAAGTGTGATAGGGACATGTTTACCTTCTTTCCTGTAAATTCAGGAGGGAGGCAGGTTAGTATTCTTGTACCATTACTTTTCATGGACTAAATGGCAACTAGATCGATTGGTAGAGCTGCCATCCAAAGTTAATGATGAGTTACTCTGGGCAGTATCAAGGTTATTGACCTTGACTTTGCTGAAGATGTTGTCATCTTCTCTGACTCCTTAGAGTCCCCAGTGATCCCTAGAGGATATTGAAGTCATACAGAGATTTACATATCTTGTTATCCTAGCACATGGCCTTGTCAGACCAAGCGGCTAGCAGACAGACTAGCCTGGCAGCAGAAGCCTTGAATAAGAATATGTGGAGATAATGATACCTGTACAGGAAGATCGGGCTACACATCTTCAAGATCCTGATACCATTGCTTTTGCTAATTGGAATTTACCTTGCACTTTGGAATCTTGACCTTGCTTTGGATCATGGGATACAGTTGGGAAGATCATGCATAAGCCTAGCCAGTTCCCACACACCAGATTGTCTCCTTTAGAGACAAATATTGAGTGAAGGCCACCCATGGGATACTCAGGGAAGTTGTAGCTGGGGCAGGTTGATCATATCTGTCATGAAGAGGTAGAGATGGCTGTGGACCTGCCTGGTGGCTTGCCATGAAGGACCCAAATGGCTGGACATGGAGGGTAGATGTGGCAGTGCACCCCCTTGGCATTAGCCGCACTGATTGATTGATTGTTTGATGTTATTATGTATTATATCGGAGGGATTTTTGTAGTATCAATTGATAGGTCTTTGTAGTTTCAAATTAGGTTTACATAAGGTAGAGTTTGTGTTTAATAATATTGTGTGTGTTTAGTTTGAGGTTAAAGGAAAAGGGTTGTCAAGATCGTTTTATCTGGATTCCATTTTTGTCTGAAAAAAATCAATAAACATTATTCTTCATTCACAATACAGAAGCAAAGCTGTTAAGAGATTTTTATATATTTCTTATTTTATCTACTTTTTGTAAAAGAAAGTCTATGGTGGAGAAGATTAGGCATTATTTTTATAACAACAAATATTTCTTAATGATGAGTTAACTATCTTTGGAATTGTTTTGCAAAAGTTATTAGAGACAAATATTTTATATTAGATGGCTCTCATCATTGATTTTAGCCCAATGCCGCCGGGGAAAGTGAACAAAAAATGGGGAAAATGCTGTGCCTATTTTCTATATTTTTTGTGAAATGTCTGCCCATAGATGGCTCTGCTATGGGCAGACTTAGCCACAAAGGAGTCAATTAGTAGACCTTGTGACTGTACCTGATTTGAATTGGCAGGAAAAAACGTATTTTTTACTAGTGCTATGAATATCGATGGTGTTATTTTTATGATAAACATTATAATTATTATAATGTTTTTTTAATATAAACAACAGCAAAATAAGATAACGTAAAATATTTCGTAAATCAAAGAAAAGGGTGAGCGGGCGAGACAGGCAGTACTCCTAACTGGCTCATTGGTGACTTAGTACAAGTATAGCCATTTATGTTGAAAAACAATCAAACAAGTACTAACAGTAGGCATAGCTCGTGTCTACCCGTCGTACCCATTGGCAAGGGGTTAAACTTTTTAGGTGATACTAGAATGATATTACTTTGAGATAGCTCTGTGTTACAGACTTTCAACCTTTACGTGACATGTCAAGGAGTATTTTAATCTGATGCAGACTTAGAGAAGCTATTAGAAAGCCCCAATCCATTGAAATAAGAAATACAATGAAAGTACATGAATATTAAAATGCAGTGAGACAACACGAATGACTTTGTATATAATATCTGTGTTTTCTTTTGTGCCTTTAGAACTTTTCATTAATTTTGTTCATTATGAGAACTTTTCATTAATTTTGTCTGGTTTACATTGTTTAGATGTTTGTAACATTAAAAGCATGATATATAAAATATAATGTATTAACTCAGAAATGCAAAGGGATTTCTGGAGTTTTCATTTTTATTCTGTTTTTTATTTTCTTTTTTGTATTTTTAGATGTGATCGACTGAGGTCCCATAATTAATAAAAACAGTAGAGATTGTTAAAGAGATATAGAAAGTGTGTGTTTGCTTTTTAGTTTCAGTATAGGAAGTATTGAGAATGAGAGTGACAGTTGTTTGTCTTGATTTTTTTTTTCTTAGGCTTTATATCAGTAGTAAAGATAAGATAATTTCACACTGAAAATAGGCATCTAAGTTATGTATAAAACAAAAGTTGATTAAAACAACATCCTGTCACTCCCATCCTTGAAAAGCCTGTCTGTGTAGGGTGACTAACCATGGGCAGTCTAGTTCAGTCCTCTTGGCTGTGCATACCTGCCTGTCCCCAAAACCCCAAAGGTCTTCTTCCAACCCTCCCCATAGCTTCCTCGGGCTCGGACTCCAGTGACATAGAGACTCTCGAGTGCCCCGGTCCTGATGATTTTTACGAGGACCACGCCCTGGCCTACGATTCCATGCACTCCTCCCTCATGTCCTGCTCCCTGCGCAGTTTTACCTTTGTGGGCGACTCAGGTGAGCTCACTCTAACAGCTCCACCTCCTCATACTCCTGTGTACCTTTTTTTGTAATGTAGAATTTTACTATTGTGTAGGATTAATTTCTTCTGACTTATGTATGAAGTTTCCTATATTCAGATTACTTTTTAGCCATAGATATATGTATTTTGAAATTTATTTCTATATTTATATATATTTGTATATATATGTATTTATATATACACATATGTATATATGTATAGATATTTATATATGCACATGTGTATATGTGTATATATGTATATATTATATGTATGTATATATGCATATATGTATATATATACACATACATATTTGTGTATATATATATGCATATATATATATATATATATATATATATATATATATATATATGTATAAGTATATATTTGTATATATATAAATATATATAGGTGTGTGTGTGTGTGTGTGTGTGTGTGTGTGTGTGTGTGTGTGTGTGTGTGTGTGTGTGTGTGTGTGTGTGTGTGTGTGTGTGTGTGTGCGTGCGTGTGTGTGTGTGTGTGTGTGTATATCTATATCTATATCTATATCTATATCTATATATTTTTTCCTATTTTGATGCTTTCACAAACTTTTTTTAGGAAAATATTTCACATTAAAAGAGATTGGACAAGATTTAATGTAAAAAAAAACTTTTAGGCTTAAATGTGTGTGTGTGTGTGTGTGTGTCTGTCTTTCTCTGTCTATCTGTTTATATATATAATTTAGTGTATGTGTACAGTAATTCACATTTATAAATAGACACCATATGAGGATAAAGAGCCAGAATGAATGTGAAATCTATTTTTTTTCTCACCCTGCTTTCAGACATTAGTCTAAGTCTTATTTAGCCTTTTATGAAATATATCCTGCTTTGTAGTGACCTTATGTATCTAGATTACTTACATCAAAAGATACTCCCCTAGATTTATTTTGCTCAACCTCTAATCTCCCTCTTTGCCTCCTCTGTCTTCCCTCACCATCTGCATGCCTGTGCAATTTGTTGTTGCACGCCACCTGCCATTAGAAACCTCTGTGGATAGTCTGTGCCATGATGGTACCATGGTGGCCAGTAGAGCCGTCTGGGAAGGTGTCATCCCAGGTGCAGTTCCTTCTTTTGATGTTTTGAGTTCTTATTTTATGTTTGCCCATTATCAATTTTTGTTGCTTTTGTTTAGTTTTGCTCATTACAGTTTTTCTTTTTATTTAGTGTTTTTTTATTACAGTTACTTAAATGATTATTGTCATTTTTATTGTTATTACTATTATTATCATTGTTATTTGTTATTGTTGTTGTCATCATTGTCATGATCATCATGATCATCATGATCATCATGATCATCATTATTATCATCATATTCATTATCATCATCATTATCATCATTATCATCAACTTCATTATCATCATTATCATCATCATTATCATCATCTTCATCTTCATCTTCATCATTATTATCATCATTATCATCTTCATTATCATCATTATCATCTTCATTATCATCATCATTATCATCATCTTCATTATCATCATCTTCATTATCATCATTATCATCATCTTCATTATCTTTATCATTGTCACATCATCTTCATTATCATTATCATCATTATCATCATCATCATCATCATCATCATCTTCATTATCATCATCATTTTCATCATTATTATCATCTTCATTATCATTATCATCATTATCATCTTCATTATCATTAGCATCATCATTATTATTATTATCATCATCATCATTATTATCATCATCATTATCATCATCATCATTATCATCATCATCATTATCATCTTCATTATCATCATCATTATCATCATCTTCATTGCCATTATCATCATCATTATCATCATCATCACCATCTTCATCTTCATCTTCATCTTCATCTTCATTATCATCATCATCATCATCATCATCATCATCATCATCTTAGCTGTTGTTATTGTTAGTAGTAGTAGTAGTAGTAAGAGCAATAGTAATAATAGTACTATGTGGAGTAGTAATAGGGCTTGACTTTCACATGCAAATATCAGAAACTGGTGCAGTCTTAACTTGCATTTCATAAACAGTAGGAAACCTGTCTTTTAGCTCCCTTGCCCATGGTAATGATACCCTGTTGAGAAGCATTAGACACAGTCCTTCCTGAACGAAAGCCAGTTGGCCATTGGATTTCTTTAGTTTCCTTTCACTTCCTCAAGTCATTACGAAGTATTCTCCCTTTGGATACAGCTGCCTTGTGCTCAGATTTATTTGAATTGATTTAGCTCCATGTAATTTGTAAGAGTTTACGTAGATTGTTCTTTTCTTCAGCTGAAGCTTCCATGTAGAATAGGTTTATGATTCCATTTGTGAAGTTAGGTTTCCAGAAAGGTTTATTATTGGTATCCAGCCTAGGTTGATGTATCAAGTTGGCTCCCTTTAGTATTTTGTCATAACTTTGTTTTATTGCTGCTCTTATTTTTATAACTTTATTATTTTTTGTAGGTCTTAGGTTTTACAGTTGCTAATCGTGTATGAATGTAAACAATATAATGATTTTTCAACTCCATATTTTAGGTGTATATTTGAAGAATAAAATGGTTGATTTTTGCTTGTAAAATAATGTATATTTAGGTGTAATGCTCTTTCTTCACTTATGTTGGAATATTACTAACCTTCACTTCTGTCATGGAGTAGAATTACTAAAAAGACTCTAATTGCCTCAGATATGACTAAATTCACCCTGCAACATCACTAGCAAATAGCAGTTAATGTAGCCAGTATGAGATTAATAATATAATATTTGAAAGGTCTGTTCTGATTCATAGCTTGCTTTCAGGTGACGCAGATGCGGAGAGCCTTGCCAGCACAGATATTTCCGTACTGGATGAGGAGAAGGAAAAAATTGCTGATGAAGAGACCGATCTCTCTCTGGCCTCCTCGCCCTCACTCCCAGATGATCTTCCAGCAATAAAGTAAGTTTTTTTTTTTTTTTTTTTTTTTTGTGTGTGTGTGTGTGTGTGTTTGTGTGTGTGTGTGTGTGTGTGTGTGTGTGTGTGTGTGTGTGTGTGTGTGTGTGTGTGTGTGTGTGTGTATTTTTGTAATAATAATTTTGAGTTTGGTATGACAGGCTTTTGTGACTTCAGACAAATTATGGCTACCATTGCATTGCACCACACAGTGAGTGAGTGTGTGTGTGTGTGTGTGTGTGTGTGTGTGTGTGTGTGTGTGTGTGTGTGTGTGTGTGTGTGTGTGTGTGTGTGTGTGTGTGTGTGTGTGTGTGCGCGCGCGTGCATGTGTGCGTGGGCATGCGTGCGCGTATGCATGTGTTTGTGTCAGAGTCTATACCTGTGTCTATATAAAATGATAAAGCAGTAGCTTATTTCCTTATCTGTTCTTTAGTTTTGCAACATTTTTTATCTCCCTGAGGCTAGACTGCTATGGTCAAAACGATATGATTTATTAGATATGTTTGGACCATAAATTTCTAGCTGGCATTTTGAATGTATAGTTTCTATTGAAAACTTCATGACTATTATTTCTTTGATGGTAATTTGCAGTGTTTCATTGATAATAAGGGACAGTGAATGACCAAGGAATTTATTGTCTGTTATCATACCATAGAAAGCAGTTTCACAACTTTGGATTTGTAGCTGAGTTACCTGAAGTTGATCTTTGCAACACTTTACCTTTTTCAGTTCTTTACCATAATTAAACTCAAAAAAGCAATGCAAACCTTATTACACTTTTGGTATACTCCAGAAAAGCATAGAAACTGTGCCCTTCTCTTCCACAGACCTGACACCCAGTACCGCCATACCCCAGACAGAGACCTCAACTCTCGGCTGAACATTGTGGTTGCACTCACACTGGCCTGTGTACTTGGGCTTGGCTTAGGACACTTCCTTGGTGAGAATCTTAGGATTTATTATTTAATGCCAAGGGTGTTTCCAGTTACACCTGTTGATTATGCATTCATTAGAAAAACTGGTTCATATCATGAACAAAAGGTATATTGCTGTTATGGCATCTGTTGTATTTTTATAACAGGTTGTAACAGGGTTTGTG
>NC_061827.1:302283-304783 GCF_019202785.1 Penaeus chinensis | reverse complement strand
GCTCACATGTGACTTCCTAGTGATATGTTGTAATTTACAAAATGCATAGAGGGATTAATGGGAATGAAACCAAATGCAAAATGAATCTCCTCAGCGGTCTGCTGTCAACGAACCAAACACTACAGCATTTCATGGTTCCTGTTAAATATGTTATTCTTATAATGAGTTTTGCCAATATATGGTACATGGTATATTGCCAATTAGTATACATGAAAACCATTACATGGAACAAAATAAGTTAAGGGTGACTTCCAAATGAGCCAAGTGGCCCCCCCAAAAGTACTTCTGATATATATTATTAGTTCTATCACTAAAATATGGTTTACATACCAAATTATTTCCAAACCAACAATCAGATTGCCTCAAGTTCCATTGCATAGTAGACATTTTGAGCTTTATTTTCATATATAACATTTGAATTGTAGACTAAAAGTGAAAATAAAGTTAAACAAATTGACCAGACTTCAAATGTCTTCTCATTATTCTTATTTTTTAAGCAAAGGGGGCTAAGTGACTTGGAAGACAGCTGTGTGGTGGTAATCTTTGTTTATGTTATTTTCAGTCTTTGACCAGTGTTTCTGCTCTGCAAAATATTTTTGCAAATTCCCAGTTTCCAAAAAGGCATGATTACTCACCAAGGGGAGGACTCAGAGAACTGAAATACTCGTAGCTTAAAAGAAGTGCAATTGTATGGTCTACAACTGGAGAAAAAATCACTCTGCAGTCTTTGTGTGTTATCTTTTTATGGGTGAAAAAAGGGCAACACATATAAGCGTATTGGCAGACAGGCCCCTTTGGGTTCAGGTGTTTCACTACCCATGCATGACCCAAAATCCCAGTATTATGTTTACTTGATTAGCAACTCTCCCTGGTGTGCGGCTTGTAGGCCGTGTGCGCATGAACGCTTCTGTGTGACAAGACTCCTTGCCTCCCCTTTGCAATGTTATTATCTCTCTCTGATTAAATGTTTGTTACTTTTTTCCTATTTTCCAATATCTATATTTATCATTTGATATACTGTATCAATATGGTAATAGAATGCTTTCCTTGCACAGACTGTGCATCATATCTCTAGGGAGTCTATAATCTGTGGAATAACAATAATAACATTTTGTTATTTTTGTAAAAAAAAAATTATATTTTGGTAAATTCAGTTTTCTGTAATACACACTGCGGAAAGAGTGTCCTCCCCAGAGCCGGTGGTCTTCCAGTCATGGATAATACATTCTACACTCGCTTAGTAACGGAAATAATGCAAGAGCCCCTTCATAAATGCCCAATGAGTCTAATTACCCGCCAAGAGATTTGGACCATGATGGATTGTACACCATTGATAGTTACAGATTTAGTGATAAAGGAGCTATAGTAATTATTTCATGTAATGTTTATAATTTAGAAGTAATCAATAATTTCCTTTTAATGATATTTTTGTAATAGTGATACCTACTTGGATCTAGTACAAATCCAGGAATAATATATATTTTTAATAATCCTCTACAGACATCTTGTCTCTGACCTGAATGCACTGAGGATTTCAGCCAATGAGCTGCAGGCGGAGAATCATGAACTCACCATCCAAGTTGGGAATCTGCGATACCAGCAGGTGAATGCAAAAGGGATTCTTTGTGTGTTTCTCTTTCTTTGTGTCTGTCCAGGTTTCCAAAAAGAACTTTTGAGTAAAAATGAAGTAAATTTTCTTTAAATGGTATTTTACTCCTGGAGAAGAAAAAAAGGTGATTTACTAGTTTTTTGTTAACCCAGTGCCGATGGGCATGGCATGTATGTACATGCCATGCCCACTGTGAGTTTACTTTATTAATTGTTTTTACACATAGGTGGCTACACTTGTACAAAGTCGCCAATGAGCCAATTACGAGTACTGGCTGTCTCGCCTGTTTACCCTTTTCATTGATTTGCGAAAATATTTTACATTATCTTATTTTGCTGTTGCTAATATTTATAACATTATAGTAATTATAATTCTTATAATAAAAATAACCATCAATATCTATAGCATTAGTAAAAAATACATTTTTCCCGTCAAATTCAAGGAAAGGTGAAATCAGGTAAGATCACAAGGTCTACTAATTGACTCCTTTGTGGCTAAGCACTAGCAGAGCCATCTATGGGCAGAGACATTTCACAAAAATATAAAAGTTGAGCACAGCATTTTCCCCATTTTTTATTAATATAAAAATATAAAAGATGAGCACAGCATTTTCCCCATTTTTTATTAATATAAAAATATAAAAGTTGAGCACAGCATTTTCCCCTTTTTTTATTAATTTTCCCCGGCAGAATGTGGTTAATGAGGAAATGTGACATTTGTGACTTCTGTTGAAAATGAAATACAATAATTCCATGGTCCTTTGAATGAAAATGTATGTTGACCATTTTGAAAAATAATATCAACAAATACAGTAACATTTCCCCAGAATGTTCCTCAATTTGAAAAATTAAAGTTTATTTCACAAAACATATTTCAAAAGACTGTAAGTCT
>NC_061827.1:269783-284783 GCF_019202785.1 Penaeus chinensis | reverse complement strand
GAAGAGAAGAATATTGCCAGAGTAAGGGCCTGTAGGGGAATTACAAAGAAGCGATCCCGCTTGGCTGGGCCAAAAAGAGTACTCAAAAAGTTTGCAGAGGTGGAAGGAGTAGAACGACTGCTGTGGAAGATGGGGTGGTTTGGTGTGAGGTAGTACTGTGAAGAGGACAATAAGGGTGAAGAAATCAAATTTAGATAGGCTAGTTGATGAAGGGTCAAGACTTATTGCCCCTACTAAGGGTAAAAAATCTTCATTATTGGCAATGGTGAGCCTAAAATAAATGGGGAAAAGAAATGGTGTATACTATTTTTTTCCCTATTTATTCATTAGCGGATGGCTAAGGGCTAGGTGATTAAAAAAGGAATTCTTTACCCATGGCTCCTAGAGACCGTTCATGACAGACACAAAGCCAGCCTTTCATTCTTTCAGTAGGGCTCTCACACTTTAGGAAGTGGATAAAAGATGGGGATGTAGAGAAGGAAAAGGAAAGGGGGCGAAGAAAAGACCATGCAAAATTAGTTGAGGCAAGGCCCGAGGTCCAAAGTAGGGGTGATTCCCGACTACATTGGGCCTGTCTCCATCTCCTACCCCCCCCCCCCCCCCCCCCCGCGCGACAATGAGCAAGGATTAGGGAGAGGGGTCTAGAGATGGATTAATCTAGAAGTGTGATTAATTTGTTTTGACTGTCAAAAATTCATCCCCTATTTCAGGATATGGGAATACTACTTTCAGATTCCTGATCTACAACTGGGCCTGAATGGTTAATGATTAATGGTTAAAAGCAAAATAAATGTGCTAGACATCTAAGGTCATGTAGCATTATAGGAAGGCACAGTAAAGTTGATGAGCGGGTTAAGGTAGGGTTAGGAAAGAGGGATTAGATCAAGTGAAGGATATGTATGCGTCTGAAGAAGAAGATCGGGGAAGGGAGGATAGGTGGGGGAAAACATAGGTACAGGCTGCATCAAAGCGTGGACAGGACAACAGAATATCAGGAACTGAAAGAGGGACATTACAAAAGGAACATAGGGACGGATCAGAACGTGACATCAGATAGGAGTGTGTTAGACAGGTGTGGCCATTACGTAACTGGGCGAGAGCCATCTTCCAACGTCTGTTCCAATGGAATGGAGCTGAGCTGCCTGTTCATTGCAGGGAATTCCGACATGGTTGGGCACCCAGCAAAATCTAATAGATTTATGGTGTGTGGACAGGTAGAACAACGAGTTCTTGACCTTAAAGACAAGGGGATTGGGAGAGTGAATAGACTTTATGAGAGTTAATAAATTACGGGAGTCTGTAAAAATAGTGATAGTGGAAGAAGGGAGTGAGTATGTGTGTTTTACGGCAAAAACGAGTGCGTACAGTTCTGTAGTAAGGACACTGGATTCAGGAGGGAGGGGGGTATTTGAAAGTATGAGTTGGGAATGTTACAGCGAAACCGGCACCGGTGGTGGATTTGGAGCCATCAGGGTAAACGTGAATACTGGAGGAATGAATGGAGAAATGGTCAAGGAAATGGGTGAAAAGGACGGAAGGGGGAATATCTGATTTTGGTGGGTCAGAGAAAACAGAGGAGCACATACAGGGATAGGTATAAGCCATGGAGGAACGGAATGGAGAGAAAAGTGGTCGGAGATGGGGAAAAGGGGAATGAGAGAGGAGGGTATCCATTCGAATGGAGAAAGGAGTAGGTAAACATGGAAAAGCAAAGATAGGAAGAAGGGGTCGTAGGATAGTTAATTTGGTGAGGGAAAGTTGGTGGAATAGAGCATAGCATTGGAGAGATAGAAGGGTATGACTTCGAGAGAGAGATGGCATGCCTCTCTCAACTGGACTAAGCGAGAAGACCGCAGTGGTGGATTGTATCAAGATGAGCGAGGAGGGAGGTTGAGGCAAAGGAGTAAATATGGCATCCATAATCGAGAGTGTAGAGGATCATGGTAACATGAAGATGGAGGAGAATTTTGCGATATGAGCCCCAGGATATAGGAGTTTGTAAAATTCGGATTTGAGGTAAGAAATAACACCAAAGAATTTGCCAGAGGAACGGTCTTGGATTGGAGTGCCATATAAGAAGAGTAGAGGCTGGGGATCAACACGTGCGCGAGGAGGTAGAAAAGTGAAAGTCATGGTTAGTGGCCCAGGAAGATAATGATGATATCGCAAACTGAAGGAATTGTCGGAGATCTGGTATGGATGTGGCAGAGGCGAAGATGTTAAATTATCAACATATAGTGTTGGCTCCTGGTGGTAAAACTGAGACAACGTCATTAACGGCAAGAGGGAATAAAGTGGTGCTGAGGATGATGCCTTGTGGGACATCTTTGAACTGAGGAAAGGATGATGATGTGGAAGAAGCAATTTTAACCTGGAAAGTGCGTTTGGAGAAGAAAGGTTTTATAGAGACACCCATGTTTCTGTATATGCCTAGGGAGGACAATTGTTGGAGAATATGGTAACGCTTGTGGTATCATATGCTTTTTCTAGGTCAAAGAATATGGTTGATACAGAGTCATGGCGTGCAAATGCAGATGTAATATACAAAGGGTCAGCTGTACTTCGGGCACGGCAGAAACCAAACTGAGATGGAGAGAGAAGATTGTGAGCTTCAAGATACCACATTATGCGAAAGTTAACCATTCACTCTAGTACTTTGCACAAGCAGCTAGTTAGAATGATGGGGCAGTAATCTTGAGGGAGGGTACCCGATTTATTGAGTTTCTAAAGGGGGAGGATAAGAGCTTCTCGCCAATGAGAAGGGAAATTTCTTAACGTCCATATGTGGATGAAATTGTTAATAGGAAGGATAGAGAGGAAGATGGAAGCTGTTGGAGCCTTCATGAGTGTTATGGCATGACTGTAAGGCAGCACTGAGTTCAGAGGAAGAAAAAGGAGCATTATAGGACTCAGCGGATGACTGAAATAGTCACCTAGTTCATTAACGAATTGGAGAGGATTAGAGATGAAAGTATCTCAAATATGGAAGATGGGGACTGGATGGGGGTGGGGGGTGTTTGCCTGATAGTTTATGGATCAGATGTAGATGTAAATAAGGAAACATAATTTTGCCAGCTATTTGTTTTACTTTCTGCATTGTATGAAAAAGACAGGCGGAGGCTCTTTTAAAGGATATAAGGGCTGATAGTTCCTTAGGGGTGCTTCGTTTGTAGCGATAGCTATTCCAGGCTGCACGTTTTAAACAAAGCGCTTTGATGCAATCACAATTTCACCAAGGAACACATTTGGAGGTGTAAGGTCTCGACGTTCGAGGAATGGTTGTATAGGCAGCTCTTAGGACTATAGCTGTAAAACATTGTATCATATCTGAAATGGACAAGGAGGGGGATGGAGGGGTAGAAATAGTAGAGAGTGAGGTGAAAGTACGCCAGTTGGCTCTATTAAAGCATCAGCGGGGGGGGGGGGGGGGTTAGGAAGTGGTACATATGTAAAAGCCTTTAGATGATGATGCCTTAACATTGGTTTGTAGGAGTAGTAGTTGTTGTTAACATGGCTTGACTCTTTATTTCTGAAGAGTACAACACATTGATTATACACACGAGACGAGTAATGGGAACAGCAAGCTGTCACTCTATGCCATTTCACGTGTCAATCGACCGGAAGTGAGAGAAAGTGAGGTCAGGTCACCCAGCTGTTCAGGCGGGATTCCTGATTAATGACTGTCACTCCGAGTTCAGGTCAAACCGGGAAATGCACGATGAGAATACAAATAAATGAAATGATATTCGTGAAAACAATAAAATCACGAACGCGCTAAATTCGTTACTGTTGAAACCATATAAATCCCTAATCACGAGAAAAAAATAATTAAACACTTAATAAACGAATGATATTCATGTTTGTTGACAACATACCGTGATCACACAGTAATGCGATCTAAGGTCAGAAGAAAGTGAGAGCGTGCCATTTGCTGTCAATTAGCAAATGCCAACTGCCAACAAAAAAGAAGATCAGGAAAAGGCCCAAAACGTGTACTCACGTGGTTTTGAAGACATGGTCGCGGAAGCGATGGGTCAAGCGAATTTCGGAAAAGGACGCATTCTAGTGGCAACGATCACCCTGCCACTAGAATGTAAAAGGCTATACTGTATATGAATGACGCCTCTGAACATTGGTTATACAGGGGTAGACATAGTTGTATGACAACTGACTCTTTATTTCTGAAGAGTCTTATGTAAGTGCCGAATGCGGGGGGTCGCGGCGCCGACCAGCCCTATGGGGGGGGGGGGGGGGGGAAGGCTGGCGAGAATGACCTGAGCCCGCGGGTACTGAGGCACGTCTGCCGAGGCCAAACAAAGTCAGATAACTCGTCAGCTACTCCTCGCTGAAGCGACGCGGTCTATAGTGCTTAGGTACACATATAACATATGAAGTAGGAGAAAGTGGTTACTATAGGGAAAGTGGTCTAGAACTGACCAATGGAAATCTAGAGAGAAGGGGAGCATAAAAAGAGGTCAAGGCATGAAAAAGATTTTGCGCATATATCAAAGTGTGTGGGACAATGTGATTTAAAAATAATAAGGTCAGTTGTGGAGCAGAAGCGTTCTAGGGATTGGCCGCGGGAATTGTTGACAGAATCATCCCAAAGAGTGTGGTGGCAATTAAAATCACCAACTATGAGGAAAGGTGGATGGAGTTGGGAATTTAGTTTGAGTTGGTGGGCCTATTTGATGAAGGGGCAAGTTTCATTGCCCCTAATAAGGGTGTAACATCATTATTGGCCATGGTAAGCCTGAAGTATGCTAGGGAGAGAAGCAGTCCACCCCTCAGGGACCCCTTGAGGGGTAAGGGCTAGACAACTAAAACGGGAATACCGTGACCATGGCTCCCTCAGGCCATTCAGGACTGGCACAAAGTCAGCCTTTCATCCTTTCAGCACAGCTCTCACACCATAAGAAGTGGATAGTAAAAGGGACTGGAGAAGGGACAGAAACGAAGAAGCAGGAGGAGAAAAAGACCATGCAAAATTAGTTTAATCGAGAGCTGAGGCCCAAGGCAGGGGAGATCCTCGCCTCCAAAGCCGCCCCTCGATAACAACGGGCAAGGGATTGGGGGGAACTTTGCCGGAAATGGGCCATACTATTAGGTTCAACTGATATTTGTCTCTGGGGAGACAAACTGCATTATATGGCAGTTTCCTGAATTGCAAGATTAGCATTGTGAGAAATTTGGTGAGAAAAGGTCAAGTGGTCCACAAAGAAAAGCATTTGCCTAGTCCTCTTGAACAATTTGAAGTACCTAAATAACCATAGTGGAATGGGGAACCAGTCCAAGGCAAACTCATCTGAAGCATATGCTTGTCTATAAGGTTTATACTCAAATTTCGGTAAAAGATGGTTTACTTGTGAACTAAATAGGGTAAAGTCCGGGACCCTGAATACCTTACAAATCTTAGTAAAATTCTTTATTTTCAAATGTAATTGATCATCTTCATATTTAATCCTGGATACTATCTGCAATAGCATTATGCTTACCAGGGGTGTGAACTACCGCAATCAATAGATTTCTATCATGTCATATCTAACTTGGACATCATTCAAATTTAATCCGTATAATAAATCTCTTTTATTTTTTTCATTTTTTTTATATGTTAAAGAAACATATTCGACACGAATCTAAAACAAAACCAAGAAATTCTAGTTTCGTTGTTAGAACCGAGTTTGATTTGCCAATACTTATTATAAATCCCAAATTTTCTAATATATTCATAACTTCTGAAACATTTTGTGCAAGTCTGTCTTTGCATGAATCAATGAAAACGAAATCGCCTAGATAACGTACATTTTTCATCCCCATTTTTCTGAAGAGACAGAACACAGGACGCAGCAGTTTCGTAAAAATCCGAGGCGCTCCCGTGGAACTTGGAGTAAAAGTCTAAACTGGAACGAATCCCGTTCGTCTTCTCTAATTGGTGCTGAAAAATCTATAGGTTTTAATTCACAGAAGCATAGAGGGAGTTTTTAAACATCAGATTCATAACATCCCTCAAATCGTCCATTTATAAATTATGATATCTTACCATGTAAATTTAATTATTTTAAAATTAAAATTATTCTAACTGACCCCTCTTGCAGCGAAAAGTTTGAATAATAATATCTTGCGAGTGAATTAAAAGTATTCCAATTTTCTATAAGTTTAAGACATTCAAAATGTAAAACTGAATTTACCTTGTAATTTACTCCCAGCAGCCTTGATATCCCGAAAGCAGGGGAGGGCATCATGTAGATCAGGAAAATGATGGGGTAAAATAGGTTGAAATGACAATATATAACAAAAATGCGTACCCCCCTAAAAATAAATAAAGAGCTAAATAAATAAATAAATAAATAAGAAAAAGAAATTCGGCTAATGAACCTACGGACGCCTGGAATCTTTGCGCCAACTTTAGATTTTTTTTTTTTACGGAAGTCCAACCCGTCGTTGGAAACTCTGGGAGAGATTGAAACCGTTGAAAGTTTTTGTCGGAAGAGAACATGACATCAGTGTTAAGCTTGCTAGACTACCATGCACTGCACAGTTGCAGTGTAAGAAATTATAAATAAATAGCTTGGAGGTAGTGCAAAATAAGGCTATGATGATTATCGTCGGCGCCCCGAGAACAGCAAGGAAAGTGAACATAAGATCAGAATTAAACTTAACGTCCATTTCTGATAGTATAATATTTATTTCCACCATATTTGGGGTCAAAGCTCTGGGGTAACCCTTGTATCACGCGAGCAGACGTGACTAATCACACACACTAATCTCCATGAACATTACAAAGATCAATGTCCCAATTAGTAAAAGGGTCGATTCATTCCACCATGGGAAAAAATACAACAATGATCGTGCCCCTTACATGTCTACCCCCCAAAAAAAACGGTACAAATTGCGTTTGCAACGGAAAAGGAACACACGGAAACTATGGGCGATGATGTTTACGATCCGTACAGTCAGGAAAGCTGGTTGTGCTTGCGCTGTATACAAATGGCTTACTACAACTTCAAGTTAATATGCGAATGCAAAATTGGGCCAGCACAACACAAACTGAGTTGGCAGGCATACTCCTTGCAACGGTATTCTTAATGTCTCGGGGCTCTGGAGTAGTTTTCTGTGACTCTCAGAGTGCTCTTTGAACACTTAATTCTTTCAAATCAGGTGACGATGAGGAAATTCTGAGTTACATTGAGCGTAACGTAAGTATGCAATAGAGCGCAATTTCAACATTCAACATGAAAGCATCTCATGTTGACATACGCAAGCACGACCACGTAGACACATTGGCGAAGGAAGCCTGCAACGAAGATACTGTGAACATAGATCTTGGGATGCCTTTTGCTAGGGTTGCACATATATCGAAAAGTTCTCATAAGGAAGAACTAGTAGATCTGACACTCAAAGGCCTGAACGCTGTACCACAAGGCACTACGATCAGTACATAGATAGCAAGCCTTCCTATGGGTGGCACTGAAGTCAAACCAGACAATGTGACGTGTTTATTGCCAGAATACGTTTAGGTTACAGAATGTACTGGCAACTGCACAGTGCAAGAAGTGCAGATGAATCTATATGTAGACTGTATAACGAAGAAAACAAGCGAACGCTTGAGCACTATATCTCGGAATGTCCTGTGATACAGCCTTTCAGACGACCTAACATGAGGTATAAAGAACTATGCGAATATTTCATTTCATCCAATACACTGGAAGATATACTCGTGCTATATACTAAATTAACTATGTAAAACTGCCGTAAACAAAGAATAGTGTTATGTAAACACAGTTGCATAAGCATATTAACGCAATATTTTTTGTATAATGCATGATTTATTTTTCATTGTACAATTACAGTAGTCACAGAATACTGCACTATCTCAAATATATGTAAAACTGTAATCACGATTGCCCACGCCTGAGCAAATAACCAGAGTGGTAAATAAAGTTACTCAACTTAACTTATCCACGGGAATTCGCACCACCCAAAGTCACCGTCATAATCGTCAGTTCTAAGCCTAGTAACACCAAAGCAAGACTTCTTCAGGATTCCTCCCGTCTTCTGGACGATTTTACGGGGACGTCCATATACCCAGAGTGTGTGTGGGTGTACTTTCACCAAAATGTGTCGGGTATTATGGTCAACGCATGTAGAGAAAACAGTGTCTAGTAAAATTTACGAATACGGAGTACAGTGCCAGAGTAACAGGGTGTCGTGCGAACGACCGTTGACATGCCCTGGTGAGTGTATGTGTGACAGCACTTGATCTGGCGGTCGCACCCTCCCCGCGCCCGACCGCAGGGATTTCATCACCTCAGCGGTGGACAGCCACCACCTCACTGTCCCATTATAGAGGGGGAGGGGGAAATGCTCGGGGCCCCCACAATGCCAACTACCACCTCCTCAACCCTCCACCCTACGGGAGGAATTGATTTAAATGAGCATAGGGACATGAACAAGGAATCGTCTGCTGACCCCGATGCCGATGACGAGGGATTCCAACTCGTATTGACAAAAAGAAGAAAATGAAGACTGCATCACGTCTTATAATTTTTAGCCGATCGTCGTGTTCCCAATCGGGGGCTTCGTCTCCGGAACCCTCCTGATGGCCGTATTTGCCTGGCTGGCGGCCGTAAAAAAAACTTTTCTAACTGGGGACTCCGCCCTTACCGATCGCCGTGTGTCCTTTGCCGATCGCCGTATTTCCCTCTCGGGGACTCCGCCCCCGGACCCCTCCCGATATCCACAACCCTTTTATCCACAACCCATTTTCCTCCCTTGTTTGCCGCCGACATTCACACCCGTACGGATCTTCATCTGATCTGCAATAGGATGTTGTTTTATGCTGCTAAGGACTCTGTGGGGATTTTACGCTCTGTGGCTTTGCTATAGACAGACACACGCTCATGCTTGCAACACGTCTGTAATAAACCCATCGACGAGCCAGGTACCGGCCCTCCAGCTTGTTCGCCTATCCACTAGTCGTGGCGGTGGTTTGCACCAGCCGAGGTTGGCGTGCGAGGTCGCAGAACGGCAGACAGCAGGCAGCGACGACCAGAGCTCCTCCACCTTGCTCCGCGCAGCTTTTGTTACCGGGCGTATTTTTTTCTCGTTCTCTCGACGCTGTTTCCACTAACCGCATCACATCGCCACCACTGCCACAGGTTATGTGGCAGTTTTGCGATCCTATTGTGCTTACCTGTGGAGTTTTTAGAACAAATATGTGTGTGCCCCAGTGCCTGCGCCGCCGCGTATAGTGACCGACGCTGCTATTGTTTTTATCGTTCTTTGTTGTTTTAATGTCACTTTTCTAGTTTCGTGTTGTGTTTTATATTTATAATATTGTAACCTTAATTACTGCCCACGAGTATTCATTTCCTTAATTCTAACCCTTATCCCGCTGGATTATAGAGACAGATATTGAAATATTGAATTAAGTCTTGAGAGGATAAATATTTAAGTATAAGAGTATGAACTCATGAAACACACGTGAGGTGTTAAAATAGTATTTGGATGTTACATGAGTTCTTATTTCAAAGCTTAAAAATAATAATCGAAACACACGATAATTGTAATTCTGACGAATACTCGTACTGCTTGCTGCATTGGGGCTGATCCGTGATGCCTTGTCGCTCGTGCCACAAACGCTACCCCTTTTACCCATAATACAGTTGTAGCCATTCGCTACAGATCGACGTATTTCCCTAACGGGGATAAGCCCCCGGGCCCCCCTCCCCGCCAGGGTTATTTACCTTACCTCATTGAGACGGAGGGTATAAATCAGCAGCAAGCAGGAAGTGCAGTCGCTTATTTGCCTCGGTCTTTAGTATAACACCATGTGAACAAATAATAAACGTTTTCAATATTTCTATTGAACTTCAATAGCAAATCACCGAACCCATGGTCGCAGCCGGCATACAATTTCATTTCTACATAAAAGGCGGCCGAACCAGTAGCGATAGATACGTGACGTTAACCGTGCGTCGTTATGATGAATAAATTAAGATATCGTAAATTATAATTTATGTTTATTCACAAATAGAGAGAGATAAATGTTAAGAACATATTTGCTACAAGAAATGTAAGAACAGTATTATTTTTTTTAAGGCGATACAAATTTATTGGGAATACGTTGTACCATCTATGAACTTTCCAGAATGCTCATAGTATTGTTTACATTGGAGATAATGAGGTTTTTGTTTTTTTCCCTTGGAGATGCAACTCTGGAACTTAAATTACACCACAATCAGTGGGGTCCCCACAGCTTTATTAATTGCCGACTTCTATGAAGACTTCTATGAAGACTGGTCAATAATCCTATGATGCTTTCCTCGGTATATATAGCGCGGCTGTCTTATTGCCATTATTTCTTTTACCGAAGACTGCAACATTTTGTCTCTTTAATAACATAATCTTCAGATTGCCCTACCTTAGTGTGTCCATACATAAAAGATTAACCAAACTCTTAATCAGACCGCTAGGGTGACTGATATATGGCCATAAGAAAATTCAATTTACAAATCCACCAGAGTTTGGTAAATTTCATTTAAAAAACGCCAGGTTGTGGCGAGCCGTAAAATTAAGGGTAAAAACTCGCATATATTAAAATGAACCAAATGAAACAAAGTGTATACACTAAAACCCCTAAGGGTTAATGTTACCGAGAGCGACGCACAGAGGGAAAGGGAAATGGACACTGTCATCTTATAGAACATAAGAAATAGAGTGAGACGCAACACAGGTACAGCTTCTCCGGCCTCATATTTACCGCGAAATAACAAAGGTATCCGCTGCACATCAGCCTCACACAGCCAGTTCTTAATGTCGCGTTTTCTGTAAGTTGACACGTAGTGCTAATAAGGGGGGTACAAGGGGGTTTGACTCCCTGTCTAGGAAATTAATAGAAAGTAGGAAAGGTTAGGTTTAGATTTTCGGTCCCCATAATACCCTGGTTTTGAGACTTCGTCTCCGGTAACAAATACCCAGCAAAGAAATTAATAAAATAAAAACACAAGAAAACAGCTAGGAATTAAAACAAAATAATTAAACTAAAAGCTAAGAACGGGAACTAAATAGGAATATTAATATCAATAATAAGGTAAAGAAAATGAGAAACAATAAAATAGCAAGAAAATAAAGCTAAAACTTAATTCGATGGTTATACATAACATTGCATTTCTTTTATATAATCATTGTCTATAATTTCTGCCCCCCCC
This sequence comes from Penaeus chinensis, assembly GCF_019202785.1. Lineage (NCBI taxonomy): Eukaryota > Metazoa > Arthropoda > Malacostraca > Decapoda > Penaeidae > Penaeus > Penaeus chinensis. The sequence goes on along the minus strand of NC_061827.1, from coordinate 273,573 downwards.
CAAAAAAAAAAAAAAAAAAAAAGTATCTTTTATTTGGCACGATGGGTCTTACAGCTCGAAAAAGGGCGATTCTGAAGTCTCTTTCAAGCTCAAAAGTTCCCCAGAATAATGGCTCGTGGAGTCAGGTCGAAGGCGAGTGATAAACAAACATGGCAACAGCACAGCCTCTGGTTCTATTTAAAAGCGTTTACATTTTTGATACCCCTCTCGTATGATTTATTTTGCTGGTTATAAAATATAAGTGGCAAAACTGTACAAATATATGTAAGCATAAGCACAAATAAACGATACGGACATAAAATAAACGAAAGGTTAACATAGGTTATAGTTATATGAGATTAGTTCCCTAATCTCATATAACTGATAAAATATAAGTACAAACCAAGCTTTAAAGCGACTGTGTGTGTGTACTTGTGTGGATATGCGTGTGTGTGTAGACACAATTTAACACAGGCCAAAACATATATATAACCTACAATAACTGCAAACGTTACAGAAGTAATAGCAATAATAGTAATTATGACGATAACAGCAATGATAATGATAACAAAAATAACAATAAGAATCATAAGTGAATAAGAGATAATAATAAATAAGATAATTATATCGTATAGTAAATACGATGATAATAATGAAATGATACTAATTATACTGATAATAAGTATGGTGATGAATAAGATAATGATGAAAAGGATAATGATGATTATAATTAAAAATACAATGGTAAATTTTGATAACGGTTATAATGACAGTAATAATAAAAATAACAATAATAATGATAACAATGATAAAATATAATAATAACTATGATAACAATAATGCTGCTGCTGCTGCTGCTGATGATGATGATGATGATAATAATATCAATGATAATAAAAATAATAATGACAATAACAATGATCTTCATTTTGTTCACAGTTTTCCTGTTGTGAAAACCGGGAGTGAAGAGCAGGATCTCCATTCCCTATTCTCATTTCACATCACAAGAGTTAAACTTTGTGCAGAGAGAGAAAATTCATAAATAAAGAACAAAGAAAAATATATAATTAAAGGCATGATCCATATATGATGTAACGATTTTATTTTGAAAACAACCTTAAAACACTACACGCAAATGTGGAATCCACACTGAGGTTGAATATAAAGCGTATTCAAACTGATAAAGTATATCAGGACGATAATGAAATTATGATAATGAAAGCGACAAGATTATCATCAAACCTGCCTTTTCACAACAGTTTTTCACGTGTTTACTCTTGCCATGACATAACTGATGGTAGCAATACGCTGTTGATAATCACGATCAGCGATATCTATTAATATTACCAATAATCACACCTTGTAAATATTGCCTTTTTTTATGGTTTCATATGTCATCATGATTTCATGATAACGATATAAACTGATATCTTTTCCAGCTCATATGATCAGAAGGTTAAATAATAACTTCAATTGTAGAAGATAAACATCGAAAGGTACAGAAAACCAAAACTTAAAGACTCTCAAGATGCAATAGATTAAAGAGAGGGTTTAATAGAAACCCGGAGAGATCATTCAAAAAGCAAAACAACAAGTACAACGCACGGTACAAACGATAAGAACGTCGTGAGCTACAGAACACAATGAAAATTAACGCAGACAACGAAACAGATCGCTCGGGATCCATTACATTTTATCATATTAAAACACGCACATACACTCACTCTGTAAACAATAAATAGCAAGACCGAATGGTAGATTTCACACCTCTGTTCCCAGCAGCAGCCCTCCTCTTTGAGCTGATGCAGGTGTCCTGCCCAGCTTTCTCTTTTGGCACTTCTATGATGTAAGTAAGCATCTGCCCTCAAAGGGAACCACCACATAAAAGGATACCTCTCGTCAGATGGAGAGGGAGAGAGACACAGCAGACAGGCCAAGCCACACAGAGTCCAGCTCGCCCTCGACCCCGGGGACATGGGGGTCTCTTGGGGGAATTACATCTACTTTCAACAATAAACCAGCTAAGACCTCTTTCATTCACCTGCACTGAAGCCAATCTCTTTCACTGACATCTGGTGACCGCGGTGCTCCCACTCTCTCGTTGACATGTGGTGGTAGCAGTGTCAAGAACCTCACAATGCCGACGCTAATTCGCCTACCACCAAGTTCCTCGGCTATCTGCCGACAAAGTACTCCTGTCGAAGTGCCCCCTCGCCTCTTTTAATACCCAGCCATCACTACTAACTCCTCTTCTGACCAACTCCAACCCGCATCATGTCTGCGCTACTACTTCATGCTGACCATTCACGCTTGTGCTACTCTCCTGACGAAGTCGCTGACGATATGTTCCCGCACTCTACGTCGCCGTAGTCGTCAATGCGGCTCACCTACCGCACCAGTTCTTCGCGAACCCTTGTCAGCACAGCCATGAGGTTGCAGTTCTACCCACCACCATCAAAACTTCCTCGCTACTATGAAAACTAAGTGTGCATATTAATGCCAAATTAAATCTTGCCCACCAACACCTTAAATACGAATTGCCATCTTTCAAATTCAAAGTACATGCCACTCAGTGAACACACACTACTAACTTTATACTACAAAATTCTCGCTGTCTATCATTGTTTTATAACACAACAAACCAATGAAGGAGTACACTGAGATCAGATCTAAGTGATGCACACCCTCACCCCACACCTCATTCCCCCTGTCAAATAGTTCCTTAATTGATATATTGTTTTTTTTTTCATTATAAATTTTGTATTCATATTGTTAGTATTTTTTCAGAGCAAATAATTACATGCCAGTTTATACCAATTGGTATTATATTTGCTTGTTCCTTGTTATATTTGCTTGTATATTATTCATGTTTATTGTTGGCAGATTATCTGTTCTTAATTTTTATATGGTATTCCTATTAACAACTACTTCACTACTACTAGCGTATTCAGTAATATTATGTGAATACAAATATATCATTGCGTTCTTTGCAATATCAAAATTTTTCTTATACCTACCATGATAATCGTTTGCTCATTCACACATAGAAGCAAACAGTTCCCCCTGTTAATGCCTCCAAGAGCATAACAATGTCATTGTTCCTTGATCGCACTATTGCATGGAGTTTGGCATTTCTTGTATTGAAGCCAAAAAATGTTCCACTGGTGGTATCGGACATGTCGGAGTCTGACAACTCCATTGAGGGATCTTCATCTGTCTCAGGGTTACATGTCAGGGTAGTTAAGCATCTACTGGCAGGTGCAGAACCTATGTTAGTTCAGACTTTTCTCTTTACCTCTGCTGGCTTTACCTTGGTAAGCTCAGCCAGTTCTGACTCTGACTGTGCAGATTCTGTCTGTTATGGCTCTGCCTGTGAGGGCTTGGCCAGGGTTGGAGTAGGGAGAGGTGTCTTACCCTGAGCTGGTGAAGGGGCTGGTCTGGCTCTGTCCAGTTTCCTCCCTTTCAGGACTGCAACAGTCTGGGTCATTGCCGTCATGACAACCGTGCCTTCTCCGCTTCCTCACTTGACCTCCCCAAAGCGGTTCCTACTGCTTTCATATCATATTAAAGAGGAGTTTATCGGCTGGGAGTTGCTTCCTTTCTCTTAGGAGGTCGAGGAGCCTTTTCCATTTTGTTCTGTCGCCAGAAGTGGGTGCCTAGGGGAGCAGGAACAAAGTCTGATAATTGTTTAGCGACCTCTTGCCGCCTGAGGGCTGCCTCCTTCCTGACAAAGTAAACTAGGCTCCAGGCATGATGCCTCTTAGCACAGATGAGACATTTGGCCTTCCTAGTGTGCCTTAAGGCGTTGCGT
>NC_061827.1:247283-259783 GCF_019202785.1 Penaeus chinensis | reverse complement strand
CATTCTTTAACTTTAAGTTAACAAATCATAGTAAGAATAATTATATATAGTTAATCACAAGGGTATTGATAATGATAATATCATTATCAACAATAATGATGATAAAAATAACTATAATATCAATGATAATGATTATCATTATCATTATCACTATTAATGTTATTATTTTCTCATTCACATTATCATCATGGTTATCAATTATGCTAACCATAATAATCATTACAAACTATGATATATACATATATCATAATTATAGTAATAATGGAAATACTTGTGATAATCATAACATCAATAATAATGATAATGATAATTCCGATAATAATAATGATAATGATAATTCCGATAATAATGATAGCAATAATAATGACAATAATAGTAATAGTAATAACAATAATAATGTTTGTAATAATAATAATGTTAATAATGATTATATTAATAATAATGATTATCATAACAATCATTATAATATTAATAATGATAATAATAATGATAATAACAATATTGATGATAATGATAATAATAATAATATTTTTAACAATAATGATTATTATCATCATCATTATCATAATAATCGTATTACTAATCTGATAATAATAGAAATAATAGAAATAACAAAAATAATAGAGATGTTAAGAATTTCTTACGTGACGCCAATGAACTCAAACTCGTCTGGAGGTTTGAGTAATTCCCAGTTTTGATTGCTAACTGAGTCCTGCTGACAACTTTACACTGTGTCTTGTTTACCTGCCATCTTCTACCCCATGCTACAACGTCTCTAAGTCTGTCACTGAGACAGGAGTTTTGACTCTCGTAGTTTGCACAGATTGTCAAGTTGTCTGCTTGTCTTTCAGGGATGAAATTCAGATCATTGATGAACATTAGGACCTCATTAGTGGTCCTGAGATCCTGCCCTGTGGACCACCTGCTGAGATAACATGTATAGGTATTTTACTATTCAAGACAAATCTCAGGACCTGGTCACTGAGACAGTCCTCGGGTAAGGCCATATGCTGTAATACCGTAGTTTCTCCAACACTGCACTGTGCCACACACGCTCGAAAGCTTCCTCCATGACTAACGTCAACGCGCTAGTACTATGGCCTCAGTCTAACGCTACACTCCAGGCAGATGTCATAAGCAAGTGGAGATCAACAGATGAGTGATCCTTCCGAAATTCATGCTGGCGACAGTGTTTCTGTGTCGAAAGGGTTGCACACTAATCATTTTATCCAGTATTTTATTGGTGGTTGATAGAAGTGATCCTGGTCGATAGTTCTTGACATCGATTTTGCTTCTTTTCTTGTGTATGAAATTGAGCAGAGGTCCGGATAAATATTTTACAGGCAATCATGAAAACTATTCCAAACTTATAGGTTAAATGCATATGTACGATAGATCCCTAACTTCCCCTACAGTCAGTTAAGGAAATACACTTTCAAAAATCCATCTCCAAGGACCTTTATTTTATTTAATCATACTTTTCTCCTCATGGAGCCTGGGGTCCCGCTACAATACTTAGGATTCGGACGGCAGGCGGCCACTTGAGTATTTTGACGGTTGTTAGTGGAAATAAACTCTTCGTTATCATAAAGAAAAGAGGGAAATTTTGGTTTTACTTTTGGACTAGTAGCCAGCTAGGGGTTTCATCAAGACAGAGTGGTGTTACCTGTGTTAAAGCACCTTGGGGACAATATTGCTTGCCTTCTATTTTAGTGACCACTTTTCCTCTTGCAAAGTTGTTACCATGAGAAGTGTAAACTTATGTTATGTGGACCTGCGCCTTTTGTTTCCCTGAGGTGCTTTAGCATTTTTGCACTTGTACTCAGCCTTTGGAACCAGGACTAGTTGCTGAAAAAGGCTAGGGTGCTGCCACTGAACTTTGTGTAAGTAAGCTTACTGTGCCCTCCGACTTGATTCCAAATGGTGTTCTGTTTTATTTTGATTTTGTTGGCGAGGCAGCCTTGTTTTGGTAGATCTCAATTTAGTGATTAGTTGTGCTGCCCACCAAATGTAGGCCTTGTCACGGCTCTCCACCTGTTTCTCCCATTCCTCCTCTATCTTGGCAGAATGAGTGTCAATAATGGGAAGCACTTCCATCAACACTTGTTCTGCAAGACCGCTGAAAATACTTTTAAAATCCATTCATTTGTGATCTTATTGAAACAAGCTCTCTGCACAGATTTCTTACGAAGCCCACTAATAAATTAACAGTCTTATCAAATCCTTCTCGTCTTCCTCGAGAGGAGACATGAGACCCATGGTTCTTACTATTTTTTAGGGATACAATTACCGAATTATTTATCACACATGTCTCACACTTGCTCCATGTTCCTACAGTTGTAATGTAAATGGTGTGATAGATAATCCACACAACACTTTATCTCTGTTTAATACAGTTTTCTTGCTTTTAACAGCACATTAAAGTGTTGACCCTTAGCCAGGACGTCTAGAAGATAGCTAAATGTTCCATTCACTTTTAAAATCAAGAAAGTAATAATTATCTTCACCAAAAATCAAGTGTATGGTTGGAATAAAGTGTGGGACATTGCCCAAAACAGGCAAATAGGCTCTGGCTAAAATTAAGACCTCGGACAGAGAAGGGGAAATCTGCTTCCCTGCATTTACTTGGGCAAAGCGCTCCGTGCTTTTGTGTAGGATAATCAGCATTGCGCGGAGAAACTGTTCACCCTAAATGGTTTGGGCCCGGGCGAAGCGCACCGTGCAGAAAAACTCAAGTGACCTCAGGGCCAAATGAACTCAGTTCGCTAAGGCTTGCATTCTCCCTTTGGGAGAATTAAAATAGCCATTGTCTGTGAGTGGTTCACTTATTCAGGAGTCATGCAGTAGTTCGGGGACAGGGGAGAGGAGATTGACAGCCAAGTCAATAACGAGAAATACTTAACTGACCAGTCTAAATAAAGTATCTAAGAACATATGATTTGTTGTAGCTGCAGGATTTGTACACTGATGTGATAAGTCCCTATGCATTCAAGCAGGACTGGCACTGATCCAGTAGTTAAACTGTTGTGAAACTTGGACTCCTCAAGGTCTTTTTAATTACCTGGGTAGCGTTTAGTTTATTAATAACCTGCATAGGGGTAAGCTGACACCATCCGAATAAGGGATCGGAATCCATATACATGCAAGACAGGAAAAGGCATCTGAGTGTTGTGTTGTGTAAGTGCATTATTATCCACAACCTATAAAGCCACAAAAAGGTAAAGTCATAACAGAGAAAATGAAATAACAGACAAAGTGGCCAGAACGGAGAATAAAAATGTGAGAGTGGAAATCATGGGGTGCCGTGTGCTCCCTTCTGCTTGCTTGCTTGTTACTTGTTGGTTTCTCTCAATACATGAGGTCAATCTTTTGGCAATGATCCTGAGCCGAGCCAACACCACCTCCTCCCTTCTGATTTTCCTGTGGGCTATTATCCCACAGTTCTATGATGGGTTTGTGTTTGTTACTGGTGTTAAGGTTGGTCCATAGGATATTGATTTTTGCTTTTATAAAAGACAAAGGAGGCAATTTGCCAATAATTCTACATTACTGCTGGAATGCCATAATGCACAATCGTCAGTGTACAGTCCTTCAGATTCCTAGGGGGAGCTGGTAAGATGTCATTAATCATACATAGAAATAATGTTGGTGCCAAGACACTTCCTTGTGGGACTCCATTTGCTTGGACAAAAAGGTCCGAATAAGTGACACTGTCAGAAAATTTGACAGCAAAAGTTCTGCTAGAAATGAACTTCGAATGAAACAAGGCAAGTTTCGCCATCGGCTTTTTCTGTATTTAAAAATACTGAAATCATAGAAATGACAGCAGATCTGGGATTTCCCTCCCTTTCAATATGAGAATGATGAGGGTGAAGTGCCAATTCTAGCAACTTAATCATGGCACCATTATCATCTCATATCAAATTCCATCGGGACCTAGGGACTTCTTGGGGTCGAACAAGCTCATCCATATTAGATCTTGTCATCTGTGGCAATATGTATAGGTTGCAGCTCAGCCACTACCTTGGTGGTCAGGAATGTGGGATGGTAATCTTCTGAGTTGCTTGTGTATGAGAACTGCCTGGCGAGTGCATTTTGATTCTAGACGAATGTTTTTTCTTACTTTTTCTAGTGACAGTGGGCCAATCCTGTGATATTGCTGTATTGCTGTTAATTGTTGAGACAAAGCTCCACTAGGAGTCTCTTCTAGATTGTCTTATTGTTCTACGAGCCCTAGCTCTTGCTAGTTTGTAATTGCAAAAGTTCTCGTTATTGTTATTTTTGAAAAGCTTGTATGCCCTATTGCATTCACACAGCGCCTTGCGGCAATATGGTGTCCACCATTGCTTAACGCTATCTGTCAAAGTCTTAGGAATGGTTATCATTGCTGCATCTAATATACAATTCTAAACATTGTTTACTTTATCATCAATGGTTTCTCCAACAAATTCTGAGCTTGATGCTCCTTATGAAAAGTGATCGCTTCCCAAGGAGTTGTCAGTTGTGTGCCACAGGCACTTGGCTCCTATAGATGAAGAGATTTGTATTTTGCATGCAACAAATTCCAAAGTAAATTCAATAGTCATTTCAACGAAAGGGAGACATTGGTGGATATACATGGCAACTCTGCCTCCACCCTACAATATCAGAGGAAGCTAATAATTTAAGGTCTTTAGTTATAACTTCGACAGTTCCATTGTGTAATAGTTAACACAAAGATTTAATTTTACAGAGTTTAGGAAGTGCCTTGTCCACCAATTTTTTTTCTCCCTCACTTCCCGAGGACCTCTCTCGGGGAATTTTGAAGACGGAATTCTCCATCACTTGCTCATCACTGACAGGGAAGATGATCTGTTCCTGTCAAGAGGGACAGACCAAAAGCTAGACATAGTCCTAGCAGGGGTCGCCTGGGCAAGGAGTTGAGGTCTAGGCTGTGATTTGGTATCATCCTTATGGTGATGTTTTTGCTAAGTTGACTCAGCAATTTCTTTTATTTAATTCTTTAGTTTGATTTACCAAATCCTTTACCGTTTCTCTCAATTCAGCAATTTCCTTATCTTTGCTGCCATCTCTTGATTAATACTACCTGCATTGGCGTTGTTATTCCTTCATGTTCTCTCATATATGTCAATGTCTCGGCTTCCTTCTTCAGACTGCCGCCTGGTTGTGTTCTCCAGCACCAGCTAAGGGATCAGAGTTATATGTAAAGCACCTCCTTACTGCCGATCCTGCCTATTGCAGTATCAGCAATTCTGTGCCCACTTTCCAAGCGAATAAAGGAGATCTCAAGGACACACTGTAAGTTCAGGAAAGTCATACTAAGATCAGAAAAATCATAAAGAGAAAAAGTTGTGCCCAAATGATGCCCCAGACTACTGGGCCTCACTACCCAGGGGATTGAAGCTTGCAAGGGTTACCCTGAGGTAGAAGAGTACAGTGGGCATGGAATGGGGTGCTGACTACAACTACTGTAGCCTCGTGTCACGTTTAGCAGGTAAAGGCACTGAGTGTGCGGCAAAGAAATTTCTGTAAAAACAGATAAATTAAAATTTTATGTTACACGATACAGAAACAACGTCATGCGAGACGTGAGACCGGGACTCAAGGGTATCTCAGGTGGCACAAGACAATGTTTTTGTTGCTGCATTTTTTAGGGAGGTCTGACTAATACAAAGTACAACACAACTGCTGCTTATGTTGGGTTCCCGGGATACTTATGTCCTCCCCGGCATGGAAGCTGCAGTCTTTGGTCCTCTCCGATGGGCAAGCTGGCACTGCCCTATCTCGGTGTTTCCCCTCGTCGAAGGGAGGATCCTGTTGTCAACAAAGAGAAAACCACTTTTCATCTTAGGTGATTTAAATGATCTAAGTAAACCAAATGCAAAATTAAATGGGATAATTAACAAAAACAAATTAAAACAACTTATAAAGAAGCCTACAAGGATTACAGAAAACACCTCATCCATATTAGATGTTATAATAACAAACAGACCCGATATTACACTACACGCAGACGCTGTTCCATGCCACATTGCTGATCACGAGCTTATAACCTTGACCTTGAATATAGTAAAGACAAAGCGAAAACCAGTCAGTAAAACCTCTCGCGACCTAACGCAGTACGATCCTCAATTATTCTGTCAACATATTATAGCCAATGACTCGTCACTGTCAGAGATCTTAACAACTGACGACGTTGACAGACAAGTTAATATTCTTACAAACGTGATAAAGAACGGCCTCGATGCCTGCGCTCCTTTTAAAACAAAAACAGTTAGGCGTCCTCCCGCCCCCTGGATAAATGACAACATTAAGAGGGCCATAAATGATAGAAATAATACTCACAAAGCTCTCAAGATAAACAGATTTGACTCCACCCTTCAGGCTGAATACAAACAAAAGAAGAAAAATGTGAAAACACTCCTCCGCTGGGCGAAAACTAATTATTTTAAAAATAAGTTCAATGAATGCAGAAGCGATTCTGCTGAAACGTGGAAACTAGTAAATACATTAGTGCCTAAGAAGAAACAAAATACAGACACCTCCCCAAATTCCATAAATAATACAGAATACTTTAATAACTTCTTTGCAGAAGTAGGTAGACGCACTTTTGAACAGACAACCGCCCCCACATATCAACACAACATAAACGAAACGAATACTACAACAAACTTCTTCAGACCGCAACCAGTAGAAGTAGAAACAATTAAAATAAAACACTTAAAAAAGACAAATTCAGTGGGAGCAGATGGAATTGCACATCGTTTCATAAACGATAGTTTACCAGCAATTGCATACTATCTGACAGTAATTATTAATACATCTATAGTCACCGGTGTTTATCCATCACTTTGGAAACATGGCATCATAACTCCGATTTTCAAATCCGGTGACAGAGACGAAATCAATAATTATCGACCCATCACTATACTACCAGTAATATCCAAAGTTCTCGAAAAAATAGTTGCAAACCAATTAACAACATTTTTAGAAGCGAATAACCTTATATCTAACACGCAACACGGTTTTAGGAATAAATTATCAACCGAAACGGCATTACTAAAAGTCACAAATGAAATATATAATAATATCGACAATAACCAGATCAATTTGCTCACTCTATGTGATTTATCGAAGGCCTTTGACAGTGTCAGCCATGAATTACTTGTAAACAAACTAACAAATCACGAAATTGATAATTTCTGGTTCAAAAGTTACTTGTCCGCGAGAACTCAATCAGTCAAAATCCATGAAAAAGTATCATCAATGCAATCAGTTTCGTTCGGTGTTCCACAAGGCTCAATCCTTGGCCCAATCTTATTTACTATATTCATAAATGATTTGTCATCAATTGCAAAAAACTGTCTTCTTGTTCAGTACGCCGACGACTCTCAATTTCTTCACGCTGCCTCTGTAGACAATCTAAATGAGTTGATAGAAAAGACTAAACAGACCCTAACAGAAGCAAAAAATTACTTCGATATGAATGGCCTGAAACTAAATCCACAAAAAACACAATGTATTTTCATTGGCAGCCGTCAGAACATAGCAAAAATACCCACAGATACAGTTATTGATTTCCAAGGTTGCTTCATCAAACCCAACACAACAGTAAACAACCTAGGGGTACACACATTGATCACATCTACAGAAAAGTAATGGGCACACTGATATACTTGAATCATATAAAAAATAAAATACCCACAGACACAAGAATTGCTGTTATACAAACACTAGCACTTAGTATCCTTAACTACTGTCTTAACATCTGGGGCTCCACAAACAAAACACAAATACAAAGGACACAGAAACTACAGAACTTCGCGGCAAGAGTAGCACTGGGAAATTTAAATAAATATGACCACATCACACCACATATAAACAAACTAAAATGGCTAAAAGTACAACAGAAACACAAATATGACACGTGTATTCTGATCCATAAAATAATACAAGGAAATTACCCAAATTGGCTATTACCTATACAAACAACAGGTAACATAACAGGTGTCCTTACAAGGCAAAATAACTCCTTATATATCAAAAGATCGAATACAGAAACCGGGGCAAGAAATATGCAAATCCGAGGACTGGTGATCTGGAACCAACTACCAGAAAATATTAGAAATATCTCCAACCAAAAAACATTTAAAACAAAAGTGAAAGAACATCTACTGAAATATCAATGACATCAGGCGTGTGAACATCTAGCCAAGTACGAAATTTTAGTTATCTAGGATATTAATGTTCTATCTAATCTTGTTAAACAAGCACTGTACAATATCTATGTATATAACATCTTATTACATAATGTAAACAACATATCTATAAATGTAATACCCATTGTAATTAGTGGAATAAAGTGTTTGAGGTACGCAAAGGCGAGAATGGAATTTGGTGACAGTCGTGATTCGCCTAATGAGTAAAATAACTTAGCTCTTAAAGATATAGGAATCTCTTTAACTTCTTCAAAACCCAAGATTTATTTTTATAAAACTTGAAACATTAATAAGACCTGTAGTGCACTTATAAGTCCATGGAACTCTTCAAGATAAAGCTTTATAAAGGTAGGTGAATGTTACTATTCCTTTGTTGCCTGCCGGGCATTACATCTCAAGCACATTTTCTCACTATTAATGGTAAGGCTCCGAGGCAGACGCAGACGATGCAAGCGAAACAGTTATTGGGTATATGTTCATTGCTCTGGCAACTTCTTACCTGAAGCCTTCAAAAAAAAAAAAAAAAAAAAAAAAAAAAAATGTGGTCATCTAAATGTTTTTATATTCAATGTTTGCTTAGAAATAGATAATAAGATTTCAAATAAAGACATTTGTAATATTTTTCTTTGTAAGTAATATACTTAAAACATATAATACGAAGTAGTCAAAACTGGCCACTCTTGAAGGTGTGTTTATACTGCCCATAGATTCGACAAATGCAGTGAGTTCCAATGGAATTTGCCCATCGATGGACTCGCCCACTCGTCCAAGGCGATGGAAAAAACACTTGTTCTTCGATGGATGAATGGAAAAAAATGCATACATTGATAACCTATAGTGTCCATATTATACATATATCTTTATCTCAAAGCATAATTATTATATATTCTAAATTCTTTAAAATTATTTTAATATATCATAATATCAATATTTAGACTAGAATATAAATACAAAGTAAAAACAAAATCATAGACCATGGATTCGCATTTGACAGACGAATGTAAACACACGAGTAACCGCCTACTTCATATTGTTGAGACCGCAGATCCTTAAAAAAAAAAAAAAAAAAAAAAAAAAAAAAAAAAAAAAAAAAAAAAAAAAAAAAAAAAAAAAATTACAATTCTGAGGCAATTTACTCCCTCCAAGAAAAAGTTAGAAGTGCGTTGGAAATCATGCATTCGTTTAACCACAAAAAAAGTTTAAAACGGACCCTATTACGATGCCATGATTCCAATGGACAAAGCCGATGGGTGGGTTGGTTCCAGTTTTCCCAACAAAGTGACAGCAAACCTAATATCCCCAGTCCAATATTCGGAGTATCTGATCGCAGATGTCGCCTCTGTCAGCCCAATGCATGACCATAAAGAAGGTGTGACACCAACCAAATCAGACCTATATCCTTTAGATACTAGCTTCATGTTACATTTCAGTCATATTCCCGCCTAAGTTCTCATTATGATATCTGGTATTCAGTATTGCCATTATACTGCTACACACGAGAACTGTTTGTATAAAGGAATCCAGATTTTGTCAAGAATGCTGTGAGGGGCAAGGAAAGAAAACAGGGGAGGAAATGACATGCCAGGCAAGTGGCAACCATGTCCAGAGTTGATCAATTTGTACAGGTAGAAGGGGTGGGCGGAGATGGAGGAGCAGCGAAGAGCAGAAAGGGACGCTCCTGCCTTTACATTGATCAGGCAATTAGCAGAGCAGAATATCCAGCAAATGTTCCAGGAACAAGAATGAGTTGATGGAGCTGATGGATAAGGTGTTCTCAGTGTTGTGACATCAACGTAAACCTTGTGGATGTGTTGTGATAACTAATAGTGTGGCTGCGTTGAAAGTGCTGGAATAAATCTTACATATGCTTTATTGTAATGAATACTTAGAAAAATGTCAGTGCATTTATCTGTTTTCTAACAAATCAGGGTTTATATATCATAAGGCGTCTTCTGTACACATCGTAATAGTTAATTCCGGATTAAAGTTAATCCAAATCGACAGTACTTTCACAGAAGATGCCAGGCACACTGCCAGGTGCACGAGTCAGTGTGATTATCAGTAAGTCTGCTGTTTTACTGGAAAAACCAGGTATTTGTGTAATTGCAATTAGCAATCGTCTACAAGTTTCATATTATACACTAATCTCGATAAGGAAATGTTTGCTACAGAGAAAAAAAAATATATATATATATACACAAGGTAGGTAGCATTATGTCATGCCGATATAAATATATTTGTTTATAAATGGCTTCAAATACCCAATAAATATTATAGACAACCTGAAATGAAGGTGTCAAACAAAAATGAGATACTCGTGATATCAATTTATATTCGCGGGAGATTTCTCCGAGAGCTCTTTCTCCTGTGTGATCGTGAGGCACGGGTAGGGTAGTTTTTTCAGGGCGTTACGAGCGAGGATTGTGTTAACAAATATCCATGCATTTTTGATGTCCCTTTAGTTTAAATAATCAGGAAGTTATTACTTTGAATTTGAAACCGATTATGATGTTATTGAAAGTTTCTCTTTTAATCGATTAATATATGGCATACGTTGGAAATTCTTTTCGTTTTTCTTTTCAATGTTGAAGGTTATATCTGCAGTTTGAATTTCCCACAACTTATAAATTAAAATTTCAGAATTTGTTTTGTTATTGCTTATTATAAATATTAATGGAAACGTTTTCATGACGTATCAATATATGATTGGTGGGATTAATTAACTCGTTCTGCGCATGTGCAGATTTGATCACAAAAGTAAAGTCTGGTCCAGAGGTGAATTAAATTTAAACATGGACGCTGCCATTGCGCATGTGCATTAGAGATATGGCTAAAACTTTAAACCTGGATTAACTTGTATGGTGCGTGCAGAAGACGCCCATATATCTTAAACACTGTTGTTAAGTATAGATTTACATAATTTCTTCACTGGTCCATCAAATATATCCCCATATCATCATCATCATCATTTGGGAGCTAATGCTGGCAGGGGCGCATAGCCGCATCCACCCTTTGCTTCGACCTACGAGGGTCCCCCATGGCGAACCGCCAGGCAGGGGCCCGGTCTATCTCTAGTTCCACACGACAGGTTTGATCAATCTGCCCAAGCCACGACCTTCTCGGTCGTCCCACAGGCCTCTTTCATTCAGGGTTGTCTTGGACAGAGACAACCTGGTGGGCAGGGTCATCCTGCGGGAATCGAGCCAAGTGGTCGTATAGCCTGAGTTGATATTGCCCAGAGTTGCTCCACAGTGACTTTGGACAGCAGCTCTACCCAGTATCCAATCCATGCAAGTGTTGAAAAGTGTTAGTGCAAGAACACAGCCTTGCCTCACGCCTGAACTAACAGGGAAGAAGCTCGACAGGCCCCCACCACACTTTACAACACTTTCAGTGCCTGTATACAGGTTTGCTATTAATCCAACAATCCTTGTTGGATTTCCTCTTAGCCTCAGGCTCTCCCAGAGTAATTCGCGATGCACCGTATCAAACACCTTCTTGAGGTCGATGTAGGGTGCAAGCAGCCCACGTCCGAACTCACGACGGTGCTTGACAATGACTCGAAGCGCCAGGATGCGGTCTATTGTGGACTTACCAGGAGTGAATCCAGATTGCTCCAGCCTCTGGTGCCTCAGAAGGTAGTCAATGATACGTCTCAGTAGGATGTGTGCGAGTACCTTGCCTGGTACACTGATTAGAATAATGCCTCGGTGATTGCTGCAGTCCCACCGATCCCCTTTCCCCTACCAGAGAGGGATGACCACACCCCTCAGCAGGTCAGGGGGAAAGGTAACAGTCTGCCAGATAGCAGACAGGACTGCATGCAAGCCCCTTACCATAGGTTCTCCACCAGCCTTTAACAATTCGGCTGGGATGCCACAAACACCTGCTGCTTTACCACTCTTTAGCTTGGAGATTGCCCCCCTGATTTCGGTCAGGGGGGGGATGGGTGGGTCTGGCAGAGGAGGATTATCTGGCCACTTGCTGAGCGGACTGCAGTCGTCTGTGAGGAGGGCTTGGAGTTCAGCTTTCTAGGGCTTGGTAGGCAGGACGAAGGTCATTTACTAGGAAATGGCTTTCGACCTCCTCCGATAAACTGTTCCTTATCCCTTCTCAACAGTGACCTAGTCCTGCGCACCAGAGAGCGGTGCAAGTTGCGATCCCCTGACAATCGAGCCGCACTTCAAGCATCTGTGGCTTCCAGTGTCTCCAGCGAGATGGAATTCTGTCTTGTTCTTGGGAGTTCACCAATGGATTCCTGAGCTGCTTCAAGCATTTCAC
>NC_061827.1:234783-239783 GCF_019202785.1 Penaeus chinensis | reverse complement strand
ATCATGGCTTTTGGGACAGTGTCTTTCAGGATTCATGAAGTGGTATGGACTTCGAAGTTTGTGGCCATCAGGGATTGTGTGCAAGCATTTTCTATTTCTGGCAGATGTCAGGCTTAATGAATCTGGGGAATGCAGTGAGAGGGAGCTGTATCGACTGCAGTCTTTGGATGGGAAATGATGGGATGCGCACCTCATTGTATATAGTTGACAGGCTCTAGATGTTGAGGTTGTGGAGGAAGAACTACAGTTAGTTACATTTTTTGCCTTTTGATTCCCAATGGCAGATGCTGTGTATGGCTTGTTAACAACTATGATTTGCTGCTGCAAGTGGTAGGAACAGGAAAAAATTAATAGAAAAAAAAAGAGCTAATGAGATATATAGACATGGATTATATGTGCGTGTGTGTGAATGTGTGTAGGTGGTCGTGTATTTAGATGAGGAAACATTGACCGTATCTCCCATATTTAAGTATTGGTTGCTTGCTGTAGATTATCACTGAGCTTTCCTTCAGTTAGCAGAACTTGGTAACAAGATTACACAGTTATCAGTTAGCAAAGGCTGGTAGTGATGGCTATCAATGTTGCAAATTAAAAGGCAATTAAAGAATACAGCTTGTGACAGTCTTGTTCTGCAAGTCATGCCAGAGGAATGCGAAAGGCTTTTGAAGTGGAATCAGGCACAATCTTGGATTTCTTTTTTGTGAAGTGACTGGACTGTTTTGATTGCTATTGGTAGGGAGGGATATGCAGTGCTGCTGTTCTTGTTATATTTGTTGGAGGAAATTTGTTTTTAGGCAACAAAATGTTAGTAGCCAATTAAAATTACAAAATTACAATCAATTGTATTCCTTGCTCCTGAAAAGGATCTGGGGCCTGTAATTGTGTTATACCAATTTATTAGGTCATATATATGATCATAGTCTGTGTGTGTAATATATAGTTACTTTTGCCTATATGTGTGTATATATATATATATATATATATATATATATATATATATATATATATATATATATAATCCTAAAACATATACGTACACTGTGTTCCAAGTCTTTTATTTTAAGAATTTCAACAAGTGATGAACAGCAGTGGAAAAACTGATATTTCAGCTGTGCTTTAGGCATGTGTCATTGTAAACATTTGAATGAGAAGGTATATGAATATTACACACTGGATTAATGTGAACAGTTGTTGGATTTGCAGCTTTCATGAAATTTATTTATTGATGGTGACTCACTTTAGTGCAGTGAAAATTGTGTACATGTATGGCCAGTGTTTAGCAGGTGGATATGTTGGCTTGCCTAATGATACTAAAAAAATCATAATCTATTTGACAATTTTTGTCTCATATTGTGACAATTTTATTTCTTATTGAGTCAACGTAATGGATAGATTTTCTGAACAAGTAGTCCGAGTGACCAAGGGTTGACATGTAGCTTGCCTGTGTTGGTGGTATGCATATTTTCCGTTATATAAGTACTGACTATTTTTTTCTGTATTTGGTCTGGGAAGATTATTCTTAGTATTGGTAATTCATTACTATTTCCAGGGATGATTTTGTTTCTAACTTCTATTTATTTATTTTTTATTATCTTTTTTGTGTGTATAGAAATAGTGGTAAATACTCAGCACTTCAGTAAGATGAGAGGGTAATAATATAACAATATTGACTTGAAATTGTGTTTGATGATAATGGTTTTACTGCCTGTTCCTCAACAGATTTTGTGTGACACAATTTGATGTGATTAGTAACAAGAAATTTGCCATCCTGATGTAAAACAGATGGAAAGGCATTGACAGAGAGGCTGATAATGAAGAAAACGTGTGAGACGTGTCATTACCCATTTGTACCTTTATATCTGATAAAAGAGCCTTGTTGCGCATTAGATGAAACAAGAAGGGAGAGAGATAAGGTTATGAGTTGTCTCTGTACTGCATTATCTTTTTGCTTTGTTTTCCTTACCTTAGAGGGAAAGTAAAGGGATGGAGATGGAGTTTTGCATTGATTACAGTTAGAGAAAGTTCGGGGGAATTTCTTTGATTGTGCAGAACTGTGGATCTTGTTCAACTTTTCATTTTCTAGGCACCTTTGGTTTAAATTATGAATTTCTTGATTATGTTTTGAAATGTCAACATACATCATTGGAAGCAATTTTCAAGGCTTTTATTTTTTCACCAAGTTGTTTGGGTTTTCTTACTTCTGGCACAGCTTGTTAACCCAATGTCAGAGGGTTTATTTACTATCCCCTTTAGATTTTAATGAGTTTTGTTATATACAGATAGCTCCACGTGTGCTCAGCCGGCAAGGAGTCTATCAGTTGGCCCTTGTGACGGATTCTGATTTCCCCACTCCTTGAATTGGCGGAAAAATGCGCATTTCTTTCCAATACTACCAATATTGACATTGTTATCATTCTTATTGATATTATGATAATTAAATCGTTATTAAAAATATTAATAACATCAAATGATTAGAAGTGAAACTTTCAAAAAATGAAGGAAAAGGGTAAACGGATGAGATAGGTAAGACTAATAGCCGACTCCTTGGTAACTAAACACCTATAGAGCCATCTACGTTTAAAAACAATAGATAAACTTTTATTACAGTGGGCAATAGCATTGTAGTCTTGCCACCCGTGCTCATTGGTTAGAACATTGAATGCATCACACACTGTTGATCATATCAGCTAATATTATGTTTTATGTTCTGTGAAATGTTTGTTAGGATTTTCTTTTTTGTAATTTTTGTTTTTTGTTAATATTATCTGTGAAGTCAAGCATATTTTTATCTTTTTAGATGTTCTATGCCTTTACAAATTTATATGATTGTTTTTGCTTGAAATAGTAAATAAAAAAGAATATATATATAATATCAATAGCATATGTGTATTATACATATATATATATATATATATATATATATATATATATATATATATATATAATATGTGTGTGTCTGTGTGTATATATGTATATATATACGTATATTTATATATATACCGGTATGTATATTTATATATATATACGTATATTTATATATATATGTATATTTATATATATACACGTATATTTATATATATATGTATATTTATATATATATATATATATACGTATATTTATATTTATATATGTATATTTATATATATATACGTATATTTATATTTATATATGTATATTTATATATATATTATATATATATGTATATATGTGTGTGTGTGTGTGTGTGTGTGTGTGTAAGAATAATTGTAATACAAAATGTAGTGTGAATAAATGTATGTGGTTGGAGGCATAGAACAGGAGTTTGAGAGGGGGATAACAGCTGTTGGAGTTTTTTTTATCACTCGGAGAAGATGAGAAAGAGGGAGATAGTTGGAGAGAGAGTGTGCAATGTTGGGATGGGGGAGGAAGATGTTTGTGATATGTAAAACCAAGATTAGACACACAGAGAGAGAGAGAGAGAGAGAGAAAGAACCAAACGTATAAAAAATCTATTTGATAGCAAATCTTTTTCACTTTGTAGGGTTTACCCTCACTCCTCTTGCTTCTTTTGTGTTGTGGTGGTAGAAAAGATAACAGTGGGCAGGAAAAAGCAGTGATTACGGAGACATGGAAGGGATGGCGATGATGCTGTCGGAAGGAAATAGGAAAGGGATGAAGTGAGGGAGTAATAATGCCAAGAATGGAACGACTGTAGAACTACTGTACAAGTGAAAATAGAGCAGTAACTAGTGTTGATTAATTATGGTGACAATGACAGTAAAACCCCTGTAAGGTGAAGAAAGCAAACTAACAATGATGGAAGAGAAATAGTAATGATAAACAAAGGAAAATGTATAAAGATCAGATAGTACACTGTGATTAGAAAAATGTTAATTATAGAATCAACAAAAGATAATAACAGTTTTGTATTGATAGTAGTTTAAGTCTCGGACAAGATTTTTTCAACTCTCTGGCTGAAGTTGATATGACAATGATGGTGTTAATGATAGTCATAAATTAAGAGAGAATTAATTGGTGATAATCTTGAATAATGATATTTGATTTGAATGGTGAATTTGATATATTTTGGTGATTTTTGTAAACTGAAAGAAATTGTGTTGAGAATGGTTATGGCAGTTAATTGCAATAGGATGTAGTAAATTCTAATAGAATTTGAAGAATTTAGTGAGACATGTAACTCTAAAAGAATTTGCTAATACTCATGCTGAGGCTCAAGAATTGTTGAAAAAGGGGAAATGGTCCTGGAGTCCATTATGTCAGGTTCCCTGTTAACCTGTAGGATATTAGCCCTTTCTCTGCTGCTATGTCTTCACTGTTTTGCCATTTTCTGTGGTCTTTAGGCTATTTGTTATTTGCTGTCTTGTATCAAGATGATAATACTGTTTTTGTTCAGCAGTTTCCATATCTCTCTAGATAGTTCACAGACTGCAATAATAGTAACTGCAAATAACGTTATGTCTCATGTTTTCATATTTGATTTTACATAACACTTCCTACAATACTGGCAGTAGGGAGCCTAGGTTCCTCCATGTAGACCTAGTGTCTTTATTTTCCTACCCTCTCCTAAGCATAGTTGAAGGCTGGTAAATTCCATTCTCATGGAGAGAGAGAGAGAGAGAGAGAGAGAGAGAGAGAGAGAGAGAGAGAGAGAGAGAGAGAGAGAGAGAGAGAGAGAGAGAGAGAGAGAGAGAGACAGAGAGAGAGAGACAGAGAGAGAGAGACAGAGAGAGAGAGACAGAGAGAGAGAGACAGAGAGAGAGAGACAGAGAGAGACAGAGAGAGAGAGAGACAGAGAGAGAAAGAGAAAGAGAGAGAGAGAGACTTGTGGCAATCCTGCTAGAGTTTGTGAATGAGCTTGAAGGCCCACGGAGTCAGTCTTACTCCAAGCTCTTTGTGCATTTATGACAAGATGTTCCCATCACCTGACCCTTGGCAAGAATTTCTTGCCATCCCCATAACCCCTCAGCTTCTTATTCTACTTCTTCCCTTCTGTCTCTTCT
>NC_061827.1:189783-204783 GCF_019202785.1 Penaeus chinensis | reverse complement strand
ACGAACATACACACACACACACACACACACACACACACACACATACACACACACACACACACACACACACACACACACACACACACACACACGTAAAAACTTTATGATGAGTGACTGTCATAGATAACTTTTATATCGAATCATTTCTGCGAGACTGGCATCAGCGTGACATCGCTTCAGACCGTGGCACCACTTATATAACTGATATAACGATGGCACTATTGTGACGCGGAGCTGCGTGACATTTTTCGGCGGCTGACATAATGACGTGACTGGCGTCGTAACGCAGGCGATGTGATTGTCGCAAGAAGGATTGGCTGTCATGCGCACGGCGTAACGGCTTCAGAGTGGGCGCTGGGTTTGCGTGGGCGAGTTGCACCAGCGATGTCATGGGGGGGGGGGGTTGATGGGGGGGGGGGGGGGGGGCTATCGTTGTGTTCAATTGGCGTTGTGCTGTTTTCAACACAGTTAGTGTGACGTTGACTAAACGATGTTGATGTTCTCAGAGTAACCCGAGCGATGTAGCAGTTCAGCGTTAGCGATGTTGCCATTTAGGGCTGTCGTTTTTTACAATTAATCGTTGTAACAACGTGACACTTTATCCTTATCATAGATAACAATTCAGCTTAACCGATGTGGCAATTTAATGTAAATGATTTACAGTTTAACATTCAGGATATTTGTTATTGTAACAGTTTATAGTCGGTAGCGTGGCGTTATCGTCGTCGTCCTCGGCATCATCGGTATCATCATTAATTCTTGTTATTATTATTATTAATTATGTTACTTATTGCCATTATTGTTAATTATTATAATTTATCATTATTATTATTATTATTATTATTATTATTATTATTGTTGTTGTTTTGTTATCGTTATTATTACTATTATTATATTCACAGTAGTAATAATGCTAATCGTAACTATTATTATTATTATTATTATTATTATTATTATTATTATTTATTGTTACTGCTGCCGTTGATGTTATCATCTTATCACTATCTTATCGCTATCATTATCTTTATCTTTTTGTTGATGTATTTCTTCTATGACTCCCTTTGATGTTTTCCTCCCCATTAGTAGTGCTGTTAATTTCTTCTTTCCCTTCTGCAGGTGAGTGTCGAGTGGGCCGCCGAGGAGGAGGAGCTGGTGTCCTGAAGGGGGTAAGTGAGCCTTCAGTGCGAGGCGAGACCTCCGGGCGAGGGTTTCTGAGGGCAGGCTGGAGCAAGTGCCTCGCAGGGCCTCTCGGGTGAGCATTTCGTGGCAGCCGAGGGTCCAGGACCTGTCTCTTGCCTAGCCAAGCGATTCGTGGTGTAGCTGCTTTAGCGATTGGTTCGTCTGTTTGTTTGCCTGTGGAACTTCCGGTGTATGATGGTTTGGATTTGGCTCTCGTTTTGAGAACTATATTTTCTTTTTGTGTTGCTGGACATAAACTAGTTTTTTTCTATAGTTTCCCTTATTTTCATCTTTATATTTTTTTCAGTTTTCTTTATATTTCAACTTTGTCCATTTCGGTATTTATATTATTTACAAGTGTTTGTATTTTGTTTCTCTTTATTTTTATTTATTATGCAATAGTTTATTTTTGTTTTTCAACATTTATTTCCTGATCATTTGTATTGCTGATTTTTTATGTTTGTTTTGTTTCCTTCTGTTGTCTTTTTTTTTTTTTTTTTTTTGCCGAGCGTCATATTTTTTCTTTTCCATTGTCGTCTCCTCCTTTTTACTTCTTAATTGCTTTGGTGTTTCGTACGTCCTTGTTCTTCCTTGTGGTTGCGGTCACCTGTCCTCCCATCCCTCTTGTTTTCCTTTTCTCTTTCTCTCTCTGTTAATTTCTGTCAATTTATCTGCCTCCCTTTTTCCTTTCCTTCTCTCACCCCCTTCTCGCCGTCTCTCCCCGCATCTCTTCTCATCCTCCTATTCTCTTCTCCCCCTTTTTTCTTTCCTTCCGCCCCCTGCGAGGACACGCTGAGCGAGATGGCGGAAAGGAGGCTGAAGGGTAGAAAGAGCTCACAGATGGGAAAGGGGGGGGGGGGGAGAAGATAGGAGAGGATAGAGAGGAAAGGGGACGGGAAAGGTAATATAATAACGTGCAATGAAATGGAATATAGGGCCAAAGAAGGAAAGAGGAAGAGAGCTTTTGATAAATGTAGGATAAAAGCGAAGAAAACTAAGCGGTCAAATAGAAGATGGAAGTAAGAACATTAGGTATATGTAAAAACCTTGAGTTATGATACATGTCAAGCAAATGGGACAACATTCAAACAAAGAAACAAAAGAAACAGAGTGAGGAAATGAGATAACAACCCCTAGATACAACCCCTAAAAATAACCCCTAGACACACACACACACACACACACACACGCATTTATTTATTTATTTATTCATTCATTTACTTATATGTATGTGTTTGAAAGTTTTATAGGGGTATTTTAATACTATGAATTGAAAGTGCAAGAGACGAATGAAGATATTAAAACAGTAAACCACCAAAATGTGTAATGTAGAGAGACTGGTTCAAGCCCCTAACTGTTGTGGCAGTG
Source organism: Penaeus chinensis (assembly GCF_019202785.1). Classification (NCBI taxonomy): domain Eukaryota; kingdom Metazoa; phylum Arthropoda; class Malacostraca; order Decapoda; family Penaeidae; genus Penaeus; species Penaeus chinensis. The sequence continues at coordinate 202,236 of NC_061827.1, read as the reverse complement.
AGGCCGCTCTGTCCACGGGAGATCAGCAGGCACCATGTTCTCGACTTGTACGGAAGGTGGGGAAGGGAAAGGGGCGGGTCAGCAGCCACTCGCTCCCCCCTCTCTCTCAAGGTTTCCCTCCTTCCCTGTTTCCCTTTCCCCCTTCCTCCCTCCCAAGGCCTTCTTCATAGTTTGATAATTAATGAGCTGATGACATCGCCGAGTCATGGGTCACTCGTCTGTCGAGCCGCGGGCAGGATCTCGCTCAACCTCTTGGTGGGCAGGGGGGGTAGCAAGAGGTAGTGATGGAAATAGTAATCAGTTTAGGGGTAAAGAGGGTTGTGGTAAGGATAAGGATGGTCAGTAACAGTTATAAGAAAGTATTAAACTATTAGTTACGATGAAAATGGAGATGTGGATATGGTAAGGAGAGGGAAAGACGAACGGTGAGAAAACGGGATTATTGAAATGGAGTTACAGGCGGCCTTGGGAGTCAGCAGCGGAGAAGAAACCTTTCTTCTCTGGCCGTAAGCTTCGGCTCGGTCGTTCGCTCGGGTTTGGTTTGACCTCCGGTTCCTCTTTTATTCCTTTTTTTGGCCTTTCCCTATCCGCGTGTCATAGCACCCCTTCCTCGCTGCTCTTCCTTTGCAGAGAAATGCACGAAGGAGAGCGAGTATCTTGACCGCGCAAGAGAAGCACCGGACGCGTCTCGATCGTCTCCATCAGACTGCATTTCACTTGAACATCAAACTGAAAAGTCGTTGATTTTTTCCACAGTTACTACACTGATAACTGGTCACCCTCTTCATTTCAGCCCAGGCTATCGTTTTGTTTCCACGCCGTTCCTCATGTCTCTTCTCCCACTTTCCCTTTCCATCCCTTCTTCTACCCTCTCGGGTTTCCCCCATTTCTCCATTCTTTTCTATCTCCCTTTTCTTTTGCCTCCTCCCTCACTTTCTTTATTTTTGTGCTAAGTAAAGATCACGGTTTTGGGCGCCTACAGTCGGAAGCGACGAAGGCGGGGTCGGGAGGCGGTTGTGGTAAGCAGAGGCAGTAGAAGCAGCAGGGAGGGGGGGGGGGGGGGAGTGAAGTTGGTGAGTTAAAGGGCAAGAGGGAGAGGTTTAGGGATAGATGAGGTGGATGGAGAGAAGAGGGAGAGAGGGGGCGCGAGGAGAAAGTAGTTGGGAGAGGGAGGAGATGAGACGAGGGATGGATAAGGAAATGGAGAATGAGGAGGGGGTGGAGGGAATGGGTGATGGGGAATGGTGGGGAGTTGTGGGGGAGTAAGGGTGCATGCCAATGAGGTTGGAAACAAACCCTTTTTGTCCTTGGAGGGCGGTACAAAGCCTGGCGACATTGCGCTCCTTTTATTTTTTTACTAATTATTCAATTTCTGTCCTTTGTCCTTTTCTCAGTATTGTTGTTATTGACATATATTATTGGTTAATAATGGTTACAAAAATAATTATAATGTTGAGGATAATAATAGCTTTGATAGTAATGATAATGATGTTGATTTATTTTATTATCTTTATAATGCGTTCTAATTATTATTGTTTTTGTTGTTATTATTATTATCATCCTGGAATTATTACTATTGTTATTGTTATTATTATTACTATTATTATTATTATTATTATTAGTTTGTTGTTATTATTATTATTATTATTATTAGTAGTAGTAGTAGTAGTAGTAGGAGTAGTAATCATTGTAGTAGTGTCTTCATTATCAACATTACTATTATTATCACCATCATCATCATAATTATCATCATTGTAATAATAATAATGAAAATGATAATAGTACTCATGATGATAATTATGATAATAACAATAATGATAATTGTAGCATAACCATATCTGCCGTCATTATTATTTTTAGTGTTATTGTTTTTATCATCATTATTTTCATGATCATTAATGTGGTTTTCTCATTATCATCAACAGTGAACGTCATCGTCATCATCATTATTATTATTGTTATTGTTGATATTTTTTATTGTGATTATCAAATAACTTTAGTTGTCATCATTATTATTATTATTATTATTATTATTATTATTATTATAATTATTGTTATTATTATTATTGTTATTGTTATTATTATTATTGTTATTATTGTTATTATTATTATTATTATTATTATTATTATTATTATTATTGCTTTTGTTGCTGTTATTATTATGGTGATGGTGATTATTATTGCTATTATTATTACTATTATTATTATTATTACTATTATTATTATTATTACTATTACTATTGCTATTATTACTACTGTTATTATGTTATTTTTTGTTACTATCATTATTATGATCTTGTTAATGATGACAAATAATAATGATAAAGATAGTAATATTATTATTGTTGTTGTTGTTGCTATTGCTATATTATAACCATCTTCGTTATTGTTAGGCTATTATCATTGTTATTGAAATTGTTATTTTAGTTTTGTTATTTAGCAGCAGCAGCATTTCTAACCTTACTATTGTAATTAACATCCTATTACTGCTGGTGATAGTGATCATTAAAGTTATTATCATTAATGTTATTGTTTTTGTTGTTGCTGCTACTGCTGTTATCATCATCAGTCCCCATCCTTTGGTGCCCCTCCCCTCCCGGACCGCCCTTGTATTCCGATGACAAGGGTTGGAAACCCCGTTTGTTTTTTGTTTTTCTCTCGCTTAACCGCTTCTCCTCTCCTCCGGGTACCCCGAGTACGTCCTGCGAGATTACTCCCCCCCCCACCCTCCTCCTGGGTCTCCTGTTGTAGGCGAGAGGATGACGGGTTTTTGCCCTGCACAAAAATCCTCACACTGGGACACATTTTATAGCATGCGCGTTGTATCGTTTGCCGCTTGTGTTATAGAGAGGTTGTGTGTGCTTCTATGACGTCATGCGCAGCGCGGAGGTAGACCTTTTCGTGGGTATATTCTTCCGCCTTCAGTATCTCCCCCCGTCCCTTCCGCACATTACCTTCTTGCCTCTGGCCTATCCCGCCCTTCGCCTCACCCCCTCGCCAACCCCCTCGCCACCCTCCTCCTGCCGTCTGCCCCGCTATGAGCCAGCAAGCGTTCAGTTGTAGTGAAAGTTTGGTTGGGGGGGTTGGGGTAACTAGGGCCCTCCCCCCCCCTTCCCCTGCCCCTGCCTCTACAGAGCTAGTTCCGGCCCAAAACCTGTTGTCGATACCTCGGGGGATGTAGGGGGAGGAGGGGGGGTGGCTGGTGTGACACAGGTACAGTTGCAAGTAAAGGTACAGATACAGGTGAAGATAGAGATAGAGAAGAAGAAAAGGAGAAACTGCGAATGATGGCCATGTCAGCGGCCAGTATCCCCCTGTCCGTTGTTTACGCCGCATCTTGCTTCGAGTCGCCAGCTGTTTGGGAAGGTGAATGTCCAGGGTGACGTAAGGCGGTCCAGCTGTGGCGATTCCTTCGGAGGGAGGGGGTTAGGGGTACGAAGGAGCGGCCCACGCCCACGGCACGTGGTCGGCACGAGCTGTGGGCGATGGGAAATAGGTTTACGCTGCGGCATTGGGTTGCTCTCTGTGGTTCTGTGCTATGTGAAACAGGGATGCACTGAGAAAAATGGTGTCACGATGGGTGTTGTATAATGAATATCTTAAAAGTATAGGTCTGTGTAACTGGCTTGCGACGGATAGGAAATGGATATTTGGCTGTTTTTGGTAACACGCGCATGTAACGGCGGACTGTTGTCAAGCAGTTTATAACTAGTATGCATGCATAGCAGGTACCTAATCGAGTTAGCAGTCTGTGTTAAGAACAGCAAATGAAAGCCTCTTCAGATATGTCTGTGGAGGAAGATTCTCGGGAGGGAGGATGAGAAAGGAAGGCGTTGAATGAGGGGGGAGAGAAAGGGAGAAGAGAAGGGAGGGATTGAGGGGTGGGGACTTTCGAGGTGCTAGGGAGAGTATGGCCGAGGGAGAGACAGTGAAGGGAAAAGCATTTTCACAAGCCAGGATGGAGGGAAGGGGGCAACAAAGGGCAAAAGGGGGCAGGCAGCGAGCGAGTCAGCGAGCTCGTGTTTTGACGGCGTCCGAGCTTTCGGGTGTCGCAAGGTCATTCGGGGGGGGGGGGGGGGTCTAGGGCTTTAGGGCTTTAGGGCGTGTGGGGGGCAAGAATGGGAAGCAGGGCGGAGAGAGTAAGACGAGGAGGAGGTGCGAGGGGCACCTAGGAAGAGTATATGTATATATGTATATATATGTATATGTAATGTATACTTATATTTAGGTATTTATATACATGTATGGATGTATGTGTTTATTTATGTATGTATATGGATGTATGTATGTGTATGTGCATGCATGCATGGATATAGGTATGTAGTTGTGTATGTATATATATGTGTATATATCTCTATATATATTTGCATATATAATATATATATATTATATATATATATTAAATATATATTATATATATATTATATATACATATATTATATATATACAATTTGCATATATATGTGTATATATGCATATACACATATGTATGTGTGTATATATTATATGTATATCTGTATATGTATATGTACACACACACACACACACACACACACACACACACACACACACACACACACACACACACACACACACACACATACATACATACATACATACATACATACATACATACATACATACATACATACACACACATACACACACACACACAAACACACACACACAAACACACACACACACACACACACACACACACATACATACATACATATATATATACACACACACCTATATACAGACACACACTAACACACAGCCCCCTGTGTACATGTATATAATATATATACATATATGTATACATATGTATAAATATATACATATATTTTATAAATACACACACACACACACATATATATAATATATATATATATATATATATATATGTAAATGTACATATATATTTTATATATACATATATACATATATACATATACGTATATATGCACATACATATGTATATATATATATATAATATATAATACATAATACATAATACAGATGGGTTGTGGGTGGGAAGGGTTGTGGGTGGGAAGGGTTGTGGGTGGGAAGGGTGTGGGTGGGAAGGGGTGTGGGTGGGAAGGGGTGTGGGTGGGAAGGGTTGTGGGTGGGAAGGGTGTGGGTGGGAAGGGTTGTGGGTGGGAAGGGTGTGGGGGGGAAGGGGTGTGGGTGGGAAGGGGTGTGGGTGGCAAGGGGTGTGGGTGGGAAGGGTGTGGGTGGGAAGGGGTGTGGGTGGGAAGGGTGTGGGTGGGAAGGGTGTGGGTGGGAAGGGGTGTGGGTGGGAAGGGTTGTGGGTGGGAAGGGTTGTGGGTGGGAAGGGTGTGGGTGGGAAGGGTTGTGGGTGGGAAGGGTGTGGGTGGCAAGGGGTGGGGGTGGGAAGGGGTGTGGGGGGGAAGGGGTGTGGGGGGGAAGGGGTGTGGGTGGCAAGGGTTGTGGGTGGGAAGGGTTGTGGGTGGGAAGGGTGTGGGTGGCAAGGGGTGTGGGTGGGAAGGGGTGTGGGTGGGAAGGGTGTGGGTGGGAAGGGTGTGGGTGGGAAGGGGTGTGGGTGGGAAGGGTGTGGGTGGGAAGGGTGTGGGTGGGAAGGGGTGTGGGTGGGAAGGGTTGTGGGTGGGAAGGGTGTGGGTGGGAAGGGTTGTGGGTGGGAAGGGTGTGGGTGGCAAGGGGTGTGGGTGGGAAGGGGTGTGGGTGGCAAGGGGTGTGGGTGGGAAGGGGTGTGGGTGGGAAGGGTTGTGGGTGAGAAGGGTTGTGGGTGGGAAGGGTGTGGGTGGGAAGGGTTGTGGGTGGGAAGGGTGTGGGTGGGAAGGGTTGTGGGTGGGAAGGGTGTGGGTGGCAAGGGGTGTGGGTGGCAAGGGGTGTGGGTGGCAAGGGGTGTGGGTGGGAAGGGTTGTGGGTGGGAAGGGTGTGGGTGGCAAGGGGTGTGGGTGGGAAGGGATGTGGGTGGGAAGGGTGTGGGTGGCAAGGGGTGTGGGGGGCAAGGGGGGTGGGTGGCAAGGGGTGTGGGGGGCAAGGGGTGTGGGTGGCAAGGGGTGTGGGTGGGAAGGGGTGTGGGTGGCAAGGGGTGTGGGTGGCAAGGGGTGTGGGTGGCAAGGGGTGTGGGTGGCAAGGGGTGTGGGTGGGAAGGGGTGTGGGTGGGAAGGGTGTGGGTGGCAAGGGGTGTGGGTGGCAAGGGGTGTGGGTGGGAAGGGGTGTGGGTGGGAAGGGTTGTGGGTGGGAAGGGTGTGGGTGGCAAGGGGTGTGGGTGGGAAGGGTTGTGGGTGGGAAGGGTGTGGGTGGGAAGGGGTGTGGGTGGCTGTGAACTTGGGTCCCACACTAAAGGGAACGTGCTGGTCCGAAGGGCCGCCCAGTCCCCCTCTCCCACGTTTCCCTCTTCGCTAATTCCTTCACGCCGGCTGGAGGGACGGGAGGACTAGAGGAGAAAAAAGAGGAAGAGGTTAGGCAGAAGAGGGGAGCAGGGGAAGAAAAGGAAGAGGATGAGGACAAAGCGTCGGGGAAGGGCAAGTGAAGAGGTTGAAAAGGAGCATCTTGGAAAGGTTCTTTTCAGAAAGGTTGGGAGGGGAAAGGGGTTTGGGAAGGGGGGGAGCAGGGGGACCATACATACCTGAAGGTGCCTTACTGCCTCTCCTCCTTCTCTTCCTCCTCCTCCACCTCTCCCTCCTCTCTCTTCTCGTTCTCCCTCTCCTTTCCCCCTCTCCCTCCTCGTTCTCCCTCTCCTGCTTTCCCCCTCTCTCTTTCTCCTCCTCCTCCTCCTCTTCTCCTCCTCTTCTCCTCCTCCCCTCTCCCCCCCTCTTCTCCTCCTCCCCTCTCCCCCCTCTTCTCCTCCTCCCCTCTCCCCCCTCTTCTCCTCCTCCCCTCTCCCCCCTCTTCTCCTCCTCCTCCTCCTCCCCCCTCTCCTCCTCCTCCCCCCTCTCCTCCTCCCCCCTCTTCTCCTCCTCCTCCCCCCTCTTCTCCTCCTCCTCCCCCCTCTTCTCCTCCTCCTCCCCCCTCTTCTCCTCCTCCCCCCTCTTCTCCTCCTCCTCCCCCCCTCTTCTCCTCCCCCCCTCTTCTCCTCCTCCTCCCTCTTCTCCTCCTCCTCCCTCTTCTCCCCCTCCTCCTTTTCTCCTCCCCCTCCTCTTCTCCTCCCCTTCCTCCTCACCCTCTTCTCCTCATTAGTCCTCTCGTCCCTTCACCTCCTCCTCCTCCTCCTCCTAATCCTCCCCCTTCTTCTTCTTCGTCTTCGTCTTCTTCTTCGTCTTCGTCTTCTTCTACTTCTACTTCTACTTCTACTTCTACTTCTACTACTTCTACTTCTTCTACTTCTACTTCTTCTACTTCTTCTACTTCTTCTACTTCTTCTACTTCTTCTTCTACTACTACTACTACTACTACTACTACTACTACTACTACTACTACTACTATACTTCTACTACTGTAATGATGATGGTGATGATGTTTAAGATCATGATAATGATAAAAGTAATGATAATGATTATTATTGTGAATAAAAAATAATGAAAGCAATGATAGGCAATATATAATTAGCAAGTAGATGAAAGCCAAAATGAATTCGCAGAAAAGTCATTGAGCTTTGTTTATTATTTCCTTTGCCTTTCTTGGGAAAGCATGGGGGTAATTAGCGCGAGATTTCCTCTTGCTGCCTTTCTTCCTGGCTGACCCCGTCCCCCGGGTCGGACGGACGGACGGACGGACGGACGGACGGACGGGTCGCGTGGGCGGCCGCCTGCTCGGGCAGCCTGTCAGAGAGCAGTCCGGATTTCTCCTAACTGCTGCTCTCTCCTTTCTTGTTTTTTGGTTTCTTTCTGCCTTTCTGCTGGGCCTTTTCCATTCCGCCTATCTCGTTTTATTCTCTCTTCCCTGTCTAGTAGATTCCTTTCTTCACCTTTGCTTTCTCCTTTTCCTTTCCTGTTTCTCTCCTCTACTTTTCCTCTCCCCTCTCATTTTTATCTTACGGTTTCCTCTCTTTTGTGCCATGCTCTCTGTGACCCGGTTTCCTCTCTTCCCGGCGTCTATTCCTCTGCCTCTTGCTCGTCCTCTCTCTTCCCTTTCTCTCTCTTCCCTTCCTCCTCCCTCTTTTACAGGTTCCTCTGAAAGTCAAGTTATTCATACTTTCCCGAATGGAGAAAGAAGAGGCGAAGAAAAAGAAAAAGAGGAGTTTAAAAAAGAAAGTAGGGGGAAAACAAAATAATACTGAGAGGAGCAGAAGCGGAATGATTTGGGGGAGATGGTAGAGAAAAAGGATTTCCGGCGCGCCGAATCCCGTCCGATAATCGCGATCCTCAGGGAGGCGACTCTGGCTGTCCTACCGGAGCCACCACCCACAGGGGCGCCTTGGCTGCGGCTCTTGGCGTGGTTATCCACAGCAGCTCTTTCACCTTCCTTTACCTCTTCCTCTTCTCCCTACTCAACATTTTTTTTCTGCCTTCCCTTCCTCTTCCTCGTCCTCGTCCTCCTCCTCCTCCTCCTCCTCCTCCTCCTCCTCCTCCTCCTCCTCCTCCTCCTCCTCCTCCTCCTCCTCCTCGTCCTCCTCCTCGTCTTTGTCCTTCTCGTCTTTGTCCTTCTCGTCTTTGTCCTTCTCCTTGCCCTCGTCCTCCTCGGGCATGGCAGAGCGCCGCGTGCGCGCCGCCTCGCAATCATTACAGCCCAATGAGGTAATTAACGATCCGGTGTGATAGGAGAGGCAGTTGGAGGAAAAGGAAGGAGGGGAAAGGGGGGAGTGGCTACGAAGGGTGGATGGGGCAGGGTAGAGGGTCGGTGGGGGAGGACATGGCTAAAGTGGAAGGAAGAGCGCGAGGGAGGAGGTGAGGGAGAAGGGATGGAGGTGGAAGGTTGGATTTTGGGCGAAGTAGTGGTGAAAGGAGGAGCAAGGGGGAGGGGGGGCTGAGGTTGGCGATTTTGATGCGAGGAAAAGGGGGCGGGGGGGGAGGTCGGCGGCTTTCGCAACACAAATATTGAGTAGATATTGATATTGCCATTTTTACACCTTTTGAGGAAAATGTTATTAGGAATTGGGGGGGTAATCTAGAAACCGCTCTTGTCGCAGTATTGTAAGGTATGTATGCATGCGTGCGGGGTATCGGGGCGACTGTACTAGAGCAGCGCGCGTCACGAAACTAGATCAGGTTCGTGTGTGAATTTGCCCTTTCTTGTGCTCTTTGCTTTTGCTTTGTTCTTCCTCCGATAGTGTTTCCGGCGCGCTCTGTCCTTCATCCCTTCTGTGTACCTCCCACCCCATCCTCCCTCCCACCCACCTATCCATCCTCCCTGATTTTTACCCGTCGTAGGCTCCCTTTATCCCCCTTTAATTCTCCCGTTCCCTTCCCCCGTCCGGCTACGCTTATCTCGTGACGGGCGTGTTATCGGGGATTGGAGGCGGTATCAGCGGCCGCCAAGTGTCTGCCTGAATCACGGGTCCGGCTATCGTCGCTCCTCTTATCTCAGGAGCTGTCCCTTCCCCTTCCCTTAGGGTCTCCCTTGCCGCTCCCCTCCTACCCCCTCACCATCCCTTCAGCTGCTTATTCCATATTCCTCTGTCCACCTCCCTCTTACCTTCTCTCATCCCTCCCCTAGCTTTTCCCCTCCCTTTACCTGCGTTCACCCGTCTCCCTCCCCTCCCTCTCCCCTCCCCTCCCTCTCCTCTCTCCCTCCCCCTCCCATCCCATCCCATCCCATCCCCTCCCTCCCTTCCTCCCTTCCTCCCTCCCTCCCTCCCTCCCTCCCTCCCCTCCCTCCCTCCCTCCCTCCCCTCCCTCCCTCCCTCCCTCCCTCCCTCCCTCCCTCTCCCCTACCTCTCTCTCCCCTCCCTCTCTCTCCCCTCCCTCTCTCTCCCCTCCCTCTCTCTCCCCTCCCTCTCTCTCTCCTCCCTCTTCCCTTCCCTTCCTCTCCCTTCCCTTCTCTTCCCTTCCCTTCCCTTCCCTTCCCTTCCCTTCCCTTCACTCCCGCTCCCTCCTTTCCCCTCCCTCTCTTTTCCCTCCCCTCCATCTCTCTACCCTCCCCTTCCTTCCCCTCCCCTCCCTCTCTTTCCCCTCCCCTCCCTCTCCCTACCCTACCCTCCCTTCCCCTCCTCAGCCTCTCCCGTTTCTCCCCTTCCCTCCCCTCCCTCTCCCTTTTCTCCCCTTCCCTCCCCCTCCTCTCCTTTTCCCTCCCCTCCCTCTTCCTTCCCTTCCCTCCCCTCCCTCTTCCTTTCCTTCCCTTCCCTCCCCTTGCCTCCCCTCCCCTCCCCTTCCCTCCCCTCCCTCTTCCTTCCCTTCCCTCCCTCTTCCTTCCCTTCCCTTCCCTTCCCTTCCCTTCCCTCCCTCTCGCTTCCCTTCCCTTGCCTCCCTCTCCCTTCCCTTGCCTCCCTCTCCCTTCCCTTGCCTCCCCTCCCTCTTCCTTTCCTTCCCTCCCCTCCCTCTTCCTTTCCTTCCCTCCCCTCCCTCTTCCTTTCCTTCCCTCCCCTCCCCTCCCTCTTCCTTTCCTTCCCTCCCCTCCCTCTTCCTTTCCTTCCCTCCCCTCCCTCTTCCTTTCCTTCCCTCCCCTCCCTCTTCCTTTCCTTCCCTCCCCTCCCTCCCCCTTCTCCTTCCCTCCCCCTCTCCCTTCCCTCTTCTTCCCTCTCCCTCTCCCTTCCCCCTCCCCCTCCCCCTCCCCCTCCTCTCTTCCCTCCCTCCCTCCCTCCCTCTCTCCCTCGCTCTTCACCTGCCTTTACTCTCACTTTCTCTTTCTCTCCCTCTTTTCCTCCCTCCTTCCCCCTCCTCCTCCCCTCTTCCTGGCTCCCCCTGCATGCCTCCCCCCTTTCTGTCTCCCCCTGCATGCCTCCCCCTCTTCTCCCCCTGCATGCCTTCCCCCTTTCAGTCTCCCCCTGCATACCTCCCCCTCTTTCTGTTTTCTCCCTGCCTTGTCCTTTCTTCTCCCTCCCGACATTATTTGGCTTCGGTGGCCTCGTAACCTTGACCTTCTTTAGTTTTGTTTATCTTCATTTCTTGTACTTGCATTGCTACTCCTTTATTCGATTATTTTCATCTGTTTACATATTTGTATAGCATTTCTTTCCCTTTAATTTATATCCTATTCCTTTGTTTCTGTACTTCTCCCATTCCGATACTATTGGAAATTGCTTGTTATCTGTGACGTCACTTTTCGTCAGGCTGACCCCTCACGTGGAGGGTTGTAGAATGAATGAATAAAGTCCTACGGCAAATGAATAGTCAGTATGTGAACAAATGGATGAATGAGCCATTCAGTCGTTCGCTCGTTTAGTCAGTCTGCCAATTAATCGGCCATTCAGCAGTCTGCCAATCACACATATATTTAGTTAGTCAATACATTTTAAAGTCATTCATTCTTTAAGTTATCCATTTACTCGTTGTCCTTACCAATTGGTCCTTCAAACCTCCAACCAGCCAGTCAGTTTACCATAGTCATTCATTCGTCGAGTGAATCCGTCAGTTAGTCATTCATCCATTCATTCCCCCGGTCTGTCTGGCAATTTAGCAGTCATTCTTTGTCAGTTTACCAGTCTTTCAGCCATACAATTCTGCAGTTGATTAGGCAGTGAGTTTATCAGTTATTTAGCCAATCAGTCCGTTTACCAGTCATTTTCTCGTCAGTCTAGTTGGTAGTAGTTGATTGGTCAGTGGGGGGGGGGGGGGGCAGGGGAGTGTGGCGGCGCTGCGTCCAGCCATGGCTGACGCCGCGAATCCGATGGGGGAGGAGAGGGAGGGGGAGGGAGTGGTAGAGGGAGAAGGGGAGAACGGAAAATCGGAGAGGACCCGAAGGGAAAGGTAGGGAGGGAGGAATGGAAGGAAGAGTCTGAATGGAGGACAGTAAGGGGAAGGGAGGAAAATAACGGGGAAAGAAGAGTAAGGGAGGGGGAGAGGGAAGGAATGCTGCCCCCGAGACCAAGTTGTAGGTCGCTCCGACGACGGCTTAGTGGTCGCTGTCTGAAGGAGGAAAATGAAGGAAAACAAGTGAGACGAGAAAAGAGAGACGGTGGAACATCCGTTAATGGCCCATACGATTTTCTTCTTTGTTGATTCTTGGTGTCTTTGGGGATTGAGAAGAAAGGGGGAGGGGTAGGAAGACATTAAGGAGAAAGGGAGGAGAAAAGGGAGAACATTGGTGAGAAGATGGGAATGGATGGAAAAGGAGAGGAGGGTGGAGGGAAATAGAGTAATTATAGTATTGGGAAAAGAATTGGAGAGGGGGAGTTTTAGATGAGTAGAGTGAGTGAGGGAGTGATATGGAAAGGAAGGCTTGGATATGGAAGGATAAGGCGCGACGTAAGAGCTGAGGAGGGAAGGAACCTGTAGGTTTTGTGTCGCACCTGTCGGGATTCTTTCCTCTTTCTCTTTGCTGTGTATCCCGAAAGGCATTGGTGTAGACAGCGACGCTCAGAGGCCTTTTCTAGCTCGACGACCGTGCCTCTTTCCGGGCTTGAGGCCGGGCGAGACCGAGAGAGAG
>NC_061827.1:182283-187283 GCF_019202785.1 Penaeus chinensis | reverse complement strand
GAAGGAAGAATAAAAGATAAAGAGGCAGAGGAGAGAGAGAGATGGAGGGCAGTGGAAGGAGTAGAGATTGAGGGGCATGGCGAGGGGGCGGCCGATGTGCGATGACGGGCCGCCGCCGCCTCTGCCGTATAACGGTGTTTCGCCGCTCCGACGGGCGTACGCGTGTCCGGCGGGAGGTTGCGTCATTCGGCGGCTCGGTCGGTCTAGACCGTCCCCACACCCCCACCCCTTCGTCTTCTTTTATCGCCTCACGGGCAGTCTTTGCTTTCGTCTTCTTATGTTTCCCTCTCTTGCTTCCCTATATCCTGTTTCCTCTTTCCCCACGCTTCTCTTCTTCCCGTTCCCTCCCCCTCTTCTCCTCTTCCCGTTCTCCTTTCCCTCCCCCTCTTCTCCTCTTCCCGTTCTCCTTCCCCTCCCCCTCTTCTCCTCTTCCCGTTCTCCTTCCCCTCCCCCTCTTCTCCTCTCCCCTCTCCTCCTCTTCTTCTTCCTCCTCCTCCTCCTCCTCCTCCTCCTCCTCCTCCTCCTCCTCCTCCTCCTCCTCCTCCTCCTCCTCCTCCTCTTCCTCCCCCTCCTCGCTCTCACCCTTCCTCCCCTTCCCCTTTTTATTTATATTTACATTTATCTTTATAACTAAAGTCAGAATATTGATATTCCTTGCGTGTTATTGTTTTATTCTACTTTTGCGTTTGTGTTTAGTGTATTTGTTCAACTTACAAAGGAGAGATGGTATTAATGTCTTCGTTTTCTTTCTTTTTTGCAGGTGAGTTAACGATCCGAGTGAAAAAGCAAGGACACGCGAGGAAAGGTGAGCGTGCAAACGGAGCTGGATCTTTGAGAGCAGTAAGGAGCGGCGAAGTCCGGCCAGAGGTTGGAAAGAGTCAGGGCAGTGGCGACGAAGGCAGAGTAATTTAGGGTGAATTTAGCGTGAGCACAGGTTGAATGGCGTGGGATATGAGGACAAATTTAGTGTTTCAAGGCTAATTCAGGACTTATACAAGGGTAGCAGAGAGAAATTGGTCGAAGAGAGCGTTTGGCCAATGAATGATGGCAGGAGTTTGTTGTCTTGGTAAATCGATAATCTTCATAGTTATGATACTGTTATGTTATTATTATTAGTTGTAGTAGTTGTTGTTATACTAACTGTAGTATTTATATAGTGATATTACAGTAGTAATAGTATAGGCGGCAGCAATAATAGAATGCCAGGCTGTTCATTCGAACGTCAGCTTGAGAGGACGACAAAGGAAGGGTGGAAAGGGAGAGAAGGGGTGGGGAGCCTTCCAACAGGTGTGAGTGAGAGTTAATGCGTTGTCGGTGGAGATAACGCGGAGGGAGGGGTAGAGCCAAGGGGCAAGGGGGCAGAGCGTAATTGCAAATCAACCCCCCTCCCCCTATTCCCTACCTGCCTTCTCCCCTTTCCCCCCCCCTCCACTTTCTCCATCTTCACCCCCTGCCCTTCCAGTTTCATTCATTTCCCCTCCTGTTTCTGCTCAGCCTTCTCCCTTCCTCTTCTCTCCTCCCTTCCTCTTCTCTCCTCCCTTCCTCTTCTCTCCTCCCTTCCTCTTCTCTCCTCCCTTCCTCTTCTCTCCTCCCTTCCTCTTCTCTCCTCCCTTCCTCTTCTCTCCTCCCTTCCTCTTCTCTCCTCCCTTCCTCTTCTCTCCTCCCTTCCTCTTCTCTCCTCCCTTCCTCTTCTCTCCTCCCTTCCTCTTCTCTCCTCCCTTCCTCTTCTCTCCTCCCTTCTCTTCTCTCCCCCCTTTTCCTCTTCTCTCCTCCCTTCCTCTCTCTCCCCCCTTCCTCTTCTCTCCCCCCCTTCCTTTTCTCTCCCCTTCCCTCTCCTCCTCTCTCCTCTCGTCTCTTCCTTTTTCCCTCCCCCCTTCCCTCCCTCTCCTCCTCCCTTCCCTCCTCCCCCTCTCCCTCCTCCCCCCTCCTCCTCCCCCCCCTCCCCCCCTTCTCCTTCCCCTCCCCCCTCCTCTCCCCTCCCTCCCCCTCCCTTTCCCCTCCCCCTTCCTCCTCCCTTCCTCCTCCCCCTCCCCTCCCCCCCCCCCTCTCTTCCCCCCCTCCCCTTTCCCCCTCTCCTCCTCCCCCCCTCTCCTCCTTTCTTCCCCCCTCCCCTCTTCTCACCCCCCCTCCCTCTCCCTCCCCCCCTCCCTCCTCCCTCCTCCTCTCTCTCTCTCATCTATCACCTCCTTCTCTCCCCCTCCCTTCCCCTTCCTCCCCCCTCCCCCTCCTCTCCCCCTCTCCCCCCCTCCTCCCCTCTCCCTCCCCCTTTCTCTCCCTCCCCTCCTCCTCCCCCTTCCCCCCTCCCTCCTCTCCCCCCCTTCTCCTCCCCCTTCCTCCTCCCCCCCCCTCCCCCCTCTCCCCCTCCTCCTTTCCCCCCTTTCTCTTTTCCTTTCTCCCCCTTCCCCTTCCATCCTCCTCCTCCCAAACCCCTCCCCCTTTCTCCTTCTCCCCCCTTCCCCCTCCTCCCTCCCTTCCCCTCTTTCCTCTTCCTCCCCCTCCCTTTTCTCCTCCCCTCCTCCCCCCCTCTCCTTCCTCTCCCCCTCTCTCCCTTCACTCTCCCTCTCTTCCCCCCCTCCTCCCCCTCTCCCCCCTCCCCTCTCCCCCCCCTTTCCCCTCTCCCCCTCCCTCCTCCATCTTTCTCTCCTCCCCCCATCTCTCCCTTCCCCCATCCTTCTCCCCCCCCCCCCCCCCTTTTCCCCCCTCTCAACCCTTCCTTCCCCCCTCCTTTCCCTTTTCTCTCCCCTTCCCTTTTCCTCCCCTCCCTCCCCCCTCCTCCTCTCCCTTTTCTCCGGGCCCCCCTTCCCTTTCCCTTCCCTTACCCCCCCCATCTCTTTCCCCCCCCCCCCCTCCTCCCTTTCCCCTCCCCTTCCCCTCCCTCCCTTTATTCCCCTCCCTTTTTTTCCCACCTCCCCCTCCATCCTCTCCCCCTCTCTTTTCCCCCTCCCTTCTTCCTCCCCCCCTCCCTTCGCCCTCTCCACTCCCCTCCCTTTTCCCTTTCCTTTTTCACATCCCCTTACCTCCCTCCTCCTTTCTCCTTTCTTTTCCCTTCCCCAGGGTTTTCCCCGTCCCCGCTTTCTCCCCCAATCCCCTCCATCCCCCCGCCACCCCTTCTTCCTTTTCCTTCCTCCCTCCCTTCCCTCCCTTCTCCCCTCCTCCTCTTTCCCACGCCCCTTCTCCCCTCTCCCCCCTTTCCTCCTCTTCTCATCCTCCTCCGCCCTTCTCCCCACCTCTTCCCCCCCCTCTCCCCTCCCCCCTCCCCTCCCCCTTCCCCTTTTTCCCCCTTCCCCTCCCTCCTCCCCTCCTCTCTCCCCCTTCCTTCCCTCCCCCCCCTCCCTTCCCCCCTTCTCTCCCCTCCCTCCCCTACCCCCCTCCTTCCCTCCCCCTCTTTCTCCTCCTTTCCTCCCACCCCCCCTCCCCTCATCCCCCTTCCTCCCTCCCCCCTCTTCTCCCTCCTCCCTTCCCCCCCCCTTCCTTCCCTCCTCCCTTCCCCTTCCCTCCCCCCTTCTTCCTTCTTTTTCCCCTCCCTTCCTCTTCTCTCCTCCCTTCTTCTTCCCTCCTCCCTTCTTCCCTCCTCCCTCTTCTTCCCTCCTCCCTTCTTCTCCTCTCCTCCTTCCTCTTCTCTCCTCCCTCCTCTCCTTCTCTTCTCTCCTCCCTTCTCCTTCTCCTCCTTCCTCTTCATCTCCTCCCTTCCTCTTCTCTCCTCCCTTCTTCTTCCCTCCTCCCTTCTTCTCTCTCCCCTCCCTTCCTCTCTCTCCTCCCTTCCTCTTCCCTCCTCCCTTCTTCTTCCTCCTCCCTTCTTCTTCTCCTCCTTCCTCCTCCCTTCTTCTTCTTCTCCTCCCTTCCTCTTCTCTCCTCCCTTCCTCTTCTCTCCTCCCTTCTTCTTCCCTCCTCCCTTCTTCTTTCCCTCCTCCCTTCTTCTTCTCCCTCCTCCCTTCTTCTTCTCTCCTCCCTTCCCTTCTCCTCCTCCCTTCCTCTTCTCCTTCCTCCCTTCTTCTTCCCTCCTCCCTTCTTCTCCTCCTCCTTCTCTTCCCTCTCCCTTCCTCTTCTCTCCTCCTCTCTCCTCCTCCTTCTTCCCTCCTCCTCTCTTCTCCCTCCGCCCTTTCTCTTCTCTCCTCCCTTCCTCTTCTCTCCTCCCTTCCTCTTCTCTCCTCCCTTCTTCTTCCCTCCTCCCTTCTTCCCTCCTCCCTTCTTCTTCCCTCCTCCCTTCTCTCCTCCTCCTTCTCTTCCCGTCCTCCCTTCTTCTTCCTCCTCCCTTCCTCTTCTCCTCCTCCCTTCTCTTCCTCCTCCCTTCTTCTTCCTCTCCTCCCTTCTCTTCTCTCCTCCCTTCCCTCTTCTCTCCTCCTCTTCTTCTCCCTCCTCCCTTCTTCTTCCCTCCTCCCTTCTTCTCTCTCACCTCCTTCCCTTCTCTCCTCCCTTCTTCTCCTTCTTCTCCTCCTTCCTCTTCTCCTCCTTCCTTTCTCTCCTCCCTTCTCTTCCTCTCCTCCCTCATTCGGACTCCTCCTCTTCTTCTCTCTCCTCCCTTCTTCTCTCTCCTCCTTCCCTCTTCTCTCTCCCTTCCTCTTCTCCACCCACCTCTCTCCTCCTCCCTTCTCCCTCTCTCCTCCTTCTTCCCTCCTCCTCTTCTCTATCCCTCCTTCCCTTCTTCTCCCTCTCCCTTCTCTCTCTCCTCTCCACTCCTCTCTCCTCCTTCCTCTTCTCCTCCCTTCCTCCTCCCTCCCTTCTTCTCCCTCCTCCCTCTCTTCTCTTCCTCCTCTCCTTACTCTCCTCTCCTATCGCTCTCCTTCCCTCTCTTCCTCTCCCTTCTTCCCTCCTTCTCTTTTTCTTCCCTCCTCCCTTCTTCTTCTCTCCTCCTTCCTCTTCTCTCCTCCTTCCTTCTCCTCCTCCCTTCTCTCTTCCCTCCTCCCTTCTTTTTCTCTCCTCCTTCCTCTTCTCTCCTCCCGCTCCTTCCCCCTTACCCTAACCTTTCTCCTCCGTTTCCCTTCCCCCTATTTCCTCCTACA